>NC_053117.1:16176543-16249043 GCF_010015445.1 Perca fluviatilis
ACTGAGGCCTCATTTCCTCTCCATTGCATAGTGGCATTTTATAAATAAAAAGTAATTAGAGGTATAGCCTAATTCAGGATAAATATAGTGACCGCAAAACTTCCTTACTCACACAACGTCCTCTTCACCCTCCTTTCTAATATTGCTGTGAAACAATATTAATGTCATATGAAAATGTCACAGGGTAAAAGTCTCAAAGCCAAACATTAACTGTGCAGAATCTGCATTTTTAAATCTATTTTTGTTGGAGATGATACATTCACATGCTCCAGATTCAAATCTATGGTGTAGCAAGGACATGGAGCGGTAAAAAGAAGTACTCAGATCTTTTACTGAAGTAAAAGTAGTAAAACTACAGTGTAGAAATACTCTGCTCCAAGTAAAAGTCCTGCATGCAAAATATTACTTAAGTAAAAGTACAAAAGTATTAGCATCAAAATATTCTTAAAGCACACAAAGTAAAAGAACATATTATGCAAAAATGGCCCATTGGGGTAATAGGCTTATATTATGGAATTACAGTTATTGATGCATTAATGTGTTTACCACTTGAATGTTGCATAAGGTGAAGCTAATTTTATGACTTTATTTAAGGCTTGGTATTTTAATCCATAACAATACATCATCATTTATAAGTTGATAATATTTTGTTTTAATGATGAATCTGCAAACTAAAGCATTTAAATACATGTAGTGAAGTAAAGAGAGCAATATTTACCTAAAAAATGTAATGGAGTAGAAGTATAAAGTAGCAGAAAATGTAAATACTCAAGTAAAGCATAAGTACCTCAAAATTGTACTTGTACTTGAATAAATGTACTTAGTTACTTTCCACCCCAGAGGAGCACACTGAACCCCTTTGACACCAGCTGTGTGACAGCATTTTAAGATTGATGGTCTAACACGGTGTTCCTTTCAGTAATGTCCCACACTGTACTGGCCTTATACAGAGTTCTGTTTGTTGGGCTCCAACTGAGTGAAGGGCAGGAGACCTGAGAGCACATCAACCATCACGAGGTCAAGGTCACGTTTGATATAATGACATTGTTTAAAGTCCATCAGATTAAGTGATTTGCAAAATAAATTAGCTTGACAACATATTTTGTTCTGTTAGCAGACATGCTGGTTGCAAATAAAGAGTAAATTGGTTTTGATAATCAGACAATGCATACGGAATTCAGATCCCATTCGATCTTGTGCTCACTTTGTTGTTCACACAAATCATGGTGCAAACAATGACATGAAAATGATAAGCAACACTTTGGGAAATATTACGAGAATACTAAGGTTATTGTGAAAATTGCTCTAAGCCAATTAACTATTCTGCTCCCCCCACTAATACTCTTATCTCATGTTCTTTTCTTCCCATTCATAAGCTGTACGTGCCTAAACCTGTCACGAACCGTTTAAAATGCTCTGTATTCTTTGACGGAAGAAAAGTGATAAGGTGATTTTCTTTCCCTATTGTATCAGTTGCTAATACTAAGACCACAGCTAAGATCTCCTTCCCCTCATTACACTTTAATTGTGCCGAGTTTATGAATGCAGCTATACTACATTTTCTATAGGAAGACATATGCTAACCTCAGCACACTGTAGCTCGCATTATTAACTCTAACTAAAAATGAATATGACCTCTCTATGTCTCCACTGGCTGCCCAGGCAATGATATAAAGTATGTCTCCATCAAAATCCTTGGTCCAGCCTGAAATTGGAAATATGTACAGAAGATAACCGAGCAGTGATGAAACAAGCACTCTGTGCGGGTCCACTCACTCAAGGCGGACAAGCACTTGATAGATAAATGAGAATAATGTACTGGTTTTTCCACAGGCAGGACGGCATTGACAGAACTCATAAAACAAAGTGTTAATGTTGTCCTTGGTATGTAAGGCATGATAGTAAATAAAAAGTTATCTAGTAGCATTGTGAGATGCATCTTTAAACATCAGCATAGTCTGACAAAACCACACAAGTGGTAGCTAGTGAAAGCTGGACTCTCTTCAAATGATTCAAAGTAACAAGGCTGCCACGGTGACACGAGCTGAAGGATTCTTTCATGTTGAAATGTGAAACTATTAATCTCACAGGAAGTAGTTGCTGTCTTATTTTTGCTCATGGCAAAGGACAATTAACATGTCAATAAACATGTCAAGAATGTAGCACTCATGAATAAAGAAGAGATCCTGATGCATGAGTTTTTGATAGTCTAATGGTCAGCGTGTTCTTCAATAAATGTCCATGGGGATTCAATAGACAAGATTTACATGTTTTCCAAAACACAAGGGCAAGGGCAGAAGTGGAATTATGGGAAAGTAAATGATTAGGGTTGTTAATGATTAACGGTTTAACCATTAACCAACAATACAAATGTTGACTGCTTAATACCATCAGTTAAGCAGTTAAAAATAATATTATTAAAACAAAAATAAAGTAATTAAAAAGTTTTTTTGCATGGTAAAAGAAAAATTGGCTATACAGTCTATTTCTTAACTACTAGTTAACTTGCTAGTGCAAACTAGCAAGTTGCATTTTAAGCTCTTTTTTTCTGTTTGTGGCTCTCTGCTGAATGGCGCTCACAGCAGAGAGCTACCTGATCATGACGCATGCCACTATATTGATTAGAACTGGAGGTTTACGTCGGCCGTCCTACACACAAAGTGTGCCAGGCAGACACACAGCTGCCAACCTTGCAGGTGGATGCGTTGGAGACGAACTCGGACATTTGCTCTGCGGACAAATGCTTGACTTGTGTCGGTTGCACGGACGGGCAAGCGGTTTTAGGAAAGTGGCTCCATGTTAGGGCTGCACGATATTAGAAAAATATCTAATTGCGATTATTTTTGACTGATAATGCAATTGCGAGATTATTCACGATATTGGAGGGAATGATAATTTTTGTATCATTATTCTCATTTTCATTGAAAAAGATATATAAAAAAATTATTGAGGCTGTGGAGGCTGGGGGCATTGAACCAGAGTGGACAATGTTCAAAGTTTCCATTGCTGAAGCTGCGGCGAGGAGCTGTGGTCTTAGGGTCTTAGGTGCCTCAAGGGGCGGTAACCCACGAACACCATGGTGGACACCGGTGGTCAGGGAAGCCGTCCGACTGAAGAAGGAGTCTTTCCGGGATATGTTATCCCAGAAGGACTCCGGAGGCAGTTCAGGGTACCGAAGGGCCCGAGGGGCTGCAGCCTCTGCCGTGAAGAAGCAAAGCAGCGGGTGTGGGAGAAGTTTGGAGAAGACATGGAGAAGGACTTTCGGTCGGCACCAAAGTGCTTCTGGAAAACTGTTCGCCACCTCAGGAGGGGAGGGGAACCATCCAAGCTGTATACAGTAAGGATGGGACACTGTTGACGTCAACTGAGGAGGTAATATGGCGGTGGAAGGAGCATTTTGAGGAACTCCTGAATCCGACTAATACGCCCTCTATGTTAGAGGCAGAGCTGGAGGATGACGGGGATTGGCGCCGATTTCCGGGCGGAAGTCACTGATGTAGTCAAACAACTCCACAGTGGCAAAGCCCCGGGGGATTGATGAGATCCGTCCAGAAATGCTCAAGGCTCTGGGTGTGGAGGGGCTGTCCTGGTTGACACGTCTCTTCAACATTGCGTGGAAGTCTGGAACAGGCAAAGGAGTGGCAGACTGGGGTGGTGGTTCCCCTTTTAAAAAGGGGGACCAGAGGGTGTGTGCCAATTACAGGGGTATCACACTTCTCAGCCTCCCTGGTAAAGTCTAGTCCAAGGTGCTGGAAGGGAGAGCGGGCGCCGATAGTTGAACCTCAGGTTGAGGAGGAACAATGGGATTCCGTCCTGGTCGGTGGAACAACGGACCAGCTCTTCACTCGTAGGGATCCTGGAGGGGCCTGGGAGTATGCCCAACCGGTCTACATGTGTTTTGTGGATTTGGAGAAGGCGTATGACCGGGTCCCCGGGAGATACTGTGGGAGGTGCTGCGGGAGTATGGGGTGAAGGGGTCTCTACTCAGGGCCATCCAATCTCTGTACGACCAAAGTGAGAGCTGTGTCCGGGTTCTCGGCAGTAAGTCGGACTCGTTTCAGGTGAGGGTTGGCCTCCGCCAGGGCTGCGCTTTGTCACCAATCCTGTTTGTAATATTTATGGACAGGATATCGAGGCGTAGTCGGGGTGGGGAGGGGTTGCAGTTCGGTGGGCTGGGGATCTCATCGCTGCTTTTTGCAGATGATGTGGTCCTGATGGCATCATCGGCCTGCAACCTTCAGCACTCACTGGATCGGTTCGCAGCCGAGTGTGAAGCGGTTGGGATGAGGATCAGCACCTCTAAATATGAGGCCATGGTTCTCAGCAGGAAACCGATGGAATGCCTTCTCCAGGTAGGGAATGAGTCCTTACCCCAAGTGAAGGAGTTCAAGTACCTTGGGGTTTTGTTCGCGAGTGAGGGGACAATGGAGCGGGAGATTGGTCGGAGAATCGGCGCAGCGGGTGCGGTATTACATTCCATCTATCGCACCGTTGTGACGAAAAGAGAGCTGAGCCAGAAGGCAAAGCTCTCGATCTACCGGTCAGTTTTTGTTCCTACCCTCACCTATGGTCATGAAGGCTGGGTCATGACCGAAAGAACGAGATCCAGGGTGCAAGCGGCCGAAATGGGTTTCCTCAGGAGGGTAGCTGGCGTCTCTCCCCAGAGATAGGGTGAGAAGCTCAGTCATCCGTGAGGAGCTCGGAGTAGAGCCGCTGCTCGGCGTCGGAAGGAGCCAGTTGAGGTGGTTCGGGCATCTGGTGAGGATGCCCCTGGGGGCCCCCTGGGAGGGAGGTGTTCCAGGCACCTCCAGCTGGGAGGAGGCCTCGGGGAAGACCCAGGACTAGGTGGAGGGATTATATCTCCAACCTGGCCTGGGAACGCCTCGGGATCCCCCAGTCGGAGCTGGTTAATGTTGCTCGGGAAAGGGAAGTTTGGGGTCCCCTGCTGGAGCTGCTCCCCCCGCGACCCGACACCGGATAAGCGGACGAAGATGGATGGATGGATGATAATGCAATTGCGAGATTATTCACGATATTGGAGGGAATGTTAATTTTTGTATCATTATTCTCATTTTCATTGAAAAAGATATATAAAAAAATGATTGAAGTGTGATTTTTTGCGAGGCTCTGTACCAAACAAAGATCTTTTCTTTACTCTGTAGGATACGATTTGTAGGCCAGGATGCCTCTGCAGCACCACAATACTTTATTTTAGAATGGTTTGACACATATTATATATATTATATATATTTTGCCTTTAACAAATATTGTGCCCCCCTGCTATTTGGATATTGCACTAGTTCATATTGCGATTTCGATAAAATTGCGATTAATTGTGCAGCCCTACTCCATGTGTCCACGACAATGCACGCAGCATTGTGGCTACACAACCGGTACAAGTCCACAGCTGTCCGCAGACGTGGAGTGCTGAAAGTATGTCCGGGAGTATTGGATGGATGAACTGGGACTCCGCTGCCTGCTTGTCGGTTAATGGTTAATAATCGGTTAACGAGGGTCGGCTATTGTTCAGAAAGAAAATCTAAATTAGTATCCCTATAAATGATACAGTCACCATTTGTTCCTACAGACCAGCTGCCACATGGAAAGTTAATGAGTGAGATGTCTGACTAAATAAAGTCAGACTTTATTTTATGTCCTCATGAAAGCAATAATTGTTTAGAATTAACTGAACTGAACTTGCTGGATTCATTTGGCAATTCAATAATCCTCTTATAATAGTCTAGATACATCTGTAAAGCAAGCTTTTTTTATACATCGGTAGTAATTTACTATGCAAAATCTCTTCGTATTGACCAGCCTATCCTTGAAATGTCCCACAAACAAAAACTGAAGCCAATATAGCTGAAATTCCTTTGAAATTACACAGAGATACAGTATTTTTTAAGATAAAAAAAAGGAAAAAAAGGGTGAGAGTGTAAAGATGGCAGCAAGAGATAGAAGTTAATGACCTTGATAAGACCAGGGACACGGAGAGCCCGAGGAGAAGATGTGATGCGTTTCCGTGACAGCGGTGTAGTAGTGCTAGCGAGAAGAGGAGATGAGGAGCCAGCACTTCTTGGCTGGTGTTACACATTAGTGTTGTTGTTAGCCAGGGGCATCAAGGGTGATTGTGTTTGTGTGTGTGTGCTTACAGAGCGAGGTACGAAGACATCCCGGTCGAGGCCTTGCATGGTGAGAGAGGCTGATACCAATCTAATGAGATAAGATACGTATGCAAATGAACCTGGCCACAGTTCACACTAATCAGCTTAACGCCCCGATAGATATCAGCTATCTGTCGCATCGCATGCCCGCATTCACGCATTCACGCACGCAGGCGCTCACGCTCACACACACACACACACACACACACACACACACACACACACACACACACACACACACACACACACACACACACACACACACACACACACACACACACACACACACACAGAAGTTAAAACAATCAGTGAGAGGATTTGCCATGCCAAATACACAGATGCACACAAATAGGCCCACTCAACATACAGGTAGGTACGTAAATATTCATACAATCTACAGCTTGAACACATATACTATAAGAGTGAGCATTCGCGCAGGTATGAACACACATACACGCTACATAGGTATGTAAACCAAATAGGTGAATGGATGCTACTGTGTCTGGGACATTTAGTTCTTGGGGTCATGTCTTTGACAAGCTAAGGACAAGGGGCCCCTGCAAAGGAATGCAAGATCCAAAATAGCTGAACGTAATAAGCAGTCCTACAGGAGTGACCGGTAAATGACACCTTTTTGTAATTCCATGTCCGTGCAGTATTATCTCAGTGCTGTCAATCAATATGTCATTAACTAACATGGTAGATTTTGTGGCTTTTTTATCACAGTATTTCTGGCAGATCAAAAAAAATGAGGAATTAATTTACTCCAGCCTTGTGATGCCAAATGACAATTACTGCTTTTTGTCACACATGAACTCATTTCAAGTGACATGTTTAATGTTTTTAATCTTCTCAAAATAATGTCTATGCAAAACAGCAGCCTTGTGCAGAGTGCCAGGATGTCATTTTAAATGGCGTGCGGCCACCGGTCACCAGACTGAGGGGAAAAGTCATGCCCCAGCTGTACTCTTCAACACATCTCTCTACAGCTATTATTATCTGTGGGAATGCAGGGCATCCTACATGGTCTGGGGGCAAAATTGTGACTACCAGCTAAAGACTGGCCTTGGAATAACACAGCTGCCCTTCATAGAGTCTGTTCACTGACCTTTGCTAATGCACAAGCATGCACGTCAGAAATTCTTGAAAGTCTGGCTCTGTTTAAGCAAGGATCTTAATATTTTTAATTTGCCATTTAAGAGAGGCTTGATGTTGAAATGTCCTGATTATTTAGTATGTTATTCCCTGTGACAAGTACAGATACATATAATTCTGGCAAACTGCATCTAATGACACCTGATGGGGAAAGGACATCGGCTCTTACATAAACTGACCGTCCAGCAATTGACAGCAGAAAGTATTCTGTGCAGCAAATAGAAATAGAAATCCAAAAATCTGTTTAAGAATAGCTGTTGACTGCAAGTGTGTACTACAAATCATATGGTTATGTCAACAGCTGCAATTTAGTCACAAACCTTTGAATTTTTTATATTTTTGCATGCCATGTCTTTGCACCCTTTCTCTCTTTTTACGCTCCTCTCTCATGCTGTGTCTCTCTGCCTCTTGGATCTCTCTCTGACATTTACCACTAAGCTACCTATTTCAGTCGACCTATTCTTAAGCAAAGCTGGGCCAAGACATCTTTATGGAAATCACCACTGTGGGTGTGTTGATTTGCAAAGGGCAAGGAAGCTGTTAAGGCTAGCCTTACCCTCTCTCGGGTTATACAGAGAGAGATGGAGATGGAGACACAGACTGTGACTTCCACAAAGACAGACCGTGACGTAGAGGAAGTGAAATAGAGAGCACCTTGCTATAACTATATTGGTTGGCTCCAGTATGTTGGCGCCCATTTTATCTGGCTTGTGTCCCACACAGCATTCATCTAATGAAAACCTGGCTGGCTGGCCGGCTGGCCGTCTCATCAAGGCTCATTGCCAAGGGTTCCTCTCCTCTGCATCAAAGTCACTCTGCTTTAATGGAGCTTTTATCAATGGCCAAGTAAAAGCAAATAACTTCACTGAAAATTTGAAAGAAACCATAAAAAGAAATCTAAAGCAGAGATGAAGGGAGAGGACTAGTAATTCTTTAGGGGCACTCAGGTGGACTTATTGTGGTAACAATCAAATCAGAGAAAGGATGTTTACTACGCGACCGCAACTGTGTATGCACACATTTAACACAAATACAAGTGCTATTTCTCACACACACCCAGGGACACACAGAAATGTGCGCACACACACACACACACACACACACACACACACACGCAAAATGCATTGACTGCTGCAAATAGTATACATGGTACAAGTATGCTTCATAGCCGTCACGCTTTGAAAAAACCCCAAGTGTCGCATTACAGGAGACTGCTAAAACTGTGTTGGCTGGTGATAGCTCGGAGACCACAGCCAGACTACAGTAGCAGCCAGTCCCCCAGTGGATGACTGGCCTCTGAATATGAGCTCAGTCACTGTAACAAGCCCCACTTAGTCACTGGCTCGATCACAGGCTCTCTCTCCATAGACCCTCTATGCAAACAGGCCACTTAAAAACACCATTACCGGGAGATTGCTCAAGCCTTAGAAAGCAGTTCTGAAGTGGTGTGTGTGTGAGGGAGGATGAGAGGACAAACAGGGGGTTGACGAACTGAGAGAGGGATGAAAATGTGGAGTCGGAGGCTATGAAAGGAGAGGTTTGCTGAGGAACACCCTTTAAAGTATACTTCTGATTAACGCCAAATACTGGTAACTTGTTTAGTAAATGGGTGACAGTTGAATGATGATGATCAATTATAACTAAATGATTATGAAGATGTGCACAGGTGGAAAGGAACAATGGCCCCTGTGTTAAGTCTCTGAAGAAAACTACACTGAAACAGCACATTTGAAGGGAATATACATACACAAATCGTTACCTCTCTTTGTCTGATTACAAGAGCTCTGTTTTTAACTCTTTAAACTTGTGTCTTTTGTTAGAGCGTGAGGTACAACAGCTTTAAGTTTAAACAATTAAGACAAAATGTCTCCTAACTCCAAATGCATTTCCATTTGAGAACATCACGTTGGGTTCATGAGAGTAAGACCAAAGATGAGTCACATGCTGACCCATAATGTCCTATCGTCACTATATTTCTCCCTCCTTCCCTGTCTCACCCTCCACTACCACCTCCCCAACCCATCTGTCTCTGATCCCTCTCTCACCCTCTTCCCATTTCTCCCATTCCTATCTCACCCCTTCCCATCGTTCTCTCATCTCTCTCTCGTCCAGCCTCTCATCACTTGTTCATAAGTTCACAGCGGTGGTTAGGCACAGAGTCACAGTTTCCATCAAAGAGACCAAGAGTGGATATTTTTAGGCAGGGGCTTGCTATGAGCAGCCTCTCCAAAGAGAAAAAAACCCATGTCCAAACAGAAATGCCGTGTTACACAGAAGAGGGCATGAGGTAAGTCTCTCTCCCTCCCTCACTTTTTTTTCGTCCTTCCTCGTCTCTATTGCTTTCTCAAGGGTTTGTTGCACCATGACTGCACAGTAACTATATGGGTGTACCCCACGCCACCTTCACTGCCCCCTTGCTGTCCTCTGGATCTGTGTCAAGCAAGGGAGCAGATTGGGAGTGGGCATGGGTGCATGCCAAAGTATTCTGGGAAAGGCTCCAAAGAACATATTTGTTGAGTGGGGAAGAGAGCGGAAATGGCCTGTTGTCTGAAGGGAGGCACGGTTGAGACAGTTGGGTGAAGCAAGGGTGAGAAAGACAGAGTGAGGTGGGAAGTTGAGTCACTGGGTACAGCAGAGGTGGTTAGGGGAATGGGAGGGTTGCTCTTGTGTGAGGACTGACTCATCACTTACGAAAGGTGATTTAACTCATCTGTGTAACTTGCCATATTGTCCTCTGGGACAACCCTAGGGTCTGGGTCCCAAATAGGATCAATTAATGAGAAGATGGAGTTAAGGAAGATTTCTAAAACTGATATTGATGCTTGTAACATCTTTTTAAATATATACAAACAAAAAGTTTGAAATACTGTACTCTAATACTTCCAAAACATATCACCCTTAAAAATAAACAGAAATTAACAGAATAAATCATCACAATTGGTTGACCAAAAAATAGGACCATGGGCCACAAAAATCCAATTATGTCAAATGTTAGCATGAATTATAGTGCTGACACATTTGTAAATTCAGAAGCAGTAAGAAACGTAAGACCCTTTTCGGGCTCAGTCGGGTTTGGGGTGTTTTTTTTTGCGGCTTCAGGCTTGGGTCAGACTCAGGTTAGATTATTTTCAAATATAACTTGGAAAATGCTCTATCTATCACTCTATTGTCTGCGTTAATGCATGCCATGCATTGCAAGTAGATATGCAATGCCGACTGAGACACTGGAAGAGGGACAGTGGCCTGGGAAGCTAGCGGTCAGTAATTGATGAAATAGCAAAGACTTGCAAAAGGGGAGCTTCTTGGAATCCCCAGTCATTCTGGGTAGGCCATTGCATTGAGTAAACATTATGACCTTGTTATGACAACATAGAAAAACCTCCAACCTTCCTCCATAACTCCAATTCTGAAAGAGCACTGTGCTCGTTCATCAGGCGATGCTCCAGGAAATAACTGAATTATCAGGACAAAAATACAGTTTGAGCAACGTTTCTAAGCAATATACAATTTTGGCTATTAATAAACCCTGCATTTACTACAAATATATTTACAGTTTCAATCTAATATTGTTTGCTAAACTTTTGACTTATATTGAGGGAATGTCCAGTTTTTCAGGGCTTCTGCAATAAGTAGCAGTGTGTCTGTAAATGGGACTCTCACACAACACGTGCACCATCCACAGTAGCCACCTGTTGATATGCGGTGTGTGTGTGTGTGTTTGTGTGTGTTCCATGTTATAGGGCTGGCCTGTGACATGCCATACTTCAGTGCCAGGGGTTTTGTAGGGTCAGTGCTATTTCACACACCTCCTGGAAAATAAGTGACCCTGGAACAAAACATACCGCCTGTGACAGCATGGCCTTTGGACATATCTTTTGCTACCATAGATTAGGGCTGTTCTTTAAAAAACAAATACTGATAGTAAATGTGTATTTGTTTTCAGCGTTTGGCTTGAAATTTAGCTTCACAACTATGTTGCAATAAATGACTCTTGGCCAGTTAAATTTATTCCAAATCCTGCTGGATCATGAGCTGCAGTAATTTAACTCTTAAACAGACATTAAAAAAATGTCAAATACAAATATTTCCCAGGTTTTCCTCTTACATTTTCATTTCCAAATGGATAGTATGAATATCTGAAATGTCACTCTGGCCAGTTACAAAGGGGAAGAAAGGCAGAGGTGGAGGGGGTGTCTTACACAGTCCATGCAGTGACCTCTAAAGATGACAGTGAAATGGATTACCTACTTGACAAATGCCATTATTTGAAAAGTTTCCACTCCATATTTCCTCATGCTGCAGTAGCTAAACTCTGAACAGGTTGTGTGTTCACACATCGCACAAGGTCAGAAAAGCAACATCTAACAGATTGTTGAGTCCTTACGGTATCAGGCTTTCTTTGGCTGTCTTTTGTCTTCCTTTTATCACACACACACACTCACTTGAAAAGGCACTATAAAGGGTGCTCGGATATGCAACAGATGCATAAATATAACACAGAGACACATACAGACAAACACAGAAGGAGACAGGACTCATAAACACCCTCATACACAGTTGAATGGTTAAAAAAGTGCCATAAGCACACATGTAACCCCCACTATTATACAAACGTAACCCCGGATCACACACATGCACATACCATGTGCAGTGGCTGGCATGTGGGGGTCATGCATAGCACATAAACTGGAAGCGGCACCTTCATGTAAATTCTTCCCTCTTGACAACTGAGCATTCTCATAAGCTCCAGTAGTCAGCTGTCTACTGCATTCTCCAAGGGGCAGGCATGACATTATGTTAATTTAGGGGGCCTCCTACAGTAGGTGTGTGTGTGAGTGACTTTGTGCAACCATGTGCTGGTGCCTAGCTGGATGTGTGTTTTAAAGGTAAAGTATGCCAAATGTGTGCTAAAAGAATAGCATGGGACATGTAAAATAAAATAAACACTACCTGTGTGAATGATGCAAAAGTCGACTCATAATTTGATATCCAATTGCAAACATGTCAGTATTTGCACTGTGTGTTTGTCAGAGAAAATATGAGGGCATCTTCATCCATCTGTATCAATGTAGTCCCCACTGTGTTGCTACAAATAGACGTGCAAAGTGGCTCAATCCCTGTTGAATGTTTATCCAGGGAGGTGGATTAGAGCAAAACGGACATCTCCGTGCCACAGTGCTGAGCCTGCTAACCCCCATAAGCCTGGCATTTCCTGCCCTATGAGAGCCATAATTAAGAGGGTGCTGGATGGCCTCAGAGCCTGAATCCCGCAGACCTTTATGTGGCTTTTGTTCAGGCAGGAGACAAGAAGCTATAAGAGAAGATAAGAGTAACAACTCCCTGACAAAGACAAAAGCTAAAACAGACCAGCACGTAGCTCGTAAACGATAGAAATTCTTTATACAAAAGGGCATTCTAGCACGCAACAGGCTCTGAGAATATGTCGATGGAAATGGCTTCAGAGCACACACCTGCCCGTACAAACCAACACACACACACAAATGCTAAGAGTTAGCAAGGGGCTAATGACACGCCTCTGGCCTTATCATTCCACTTCTTACCCTTTGCTTTGAACACAATGATTCATACAGAGAGCCATACAGTGCCTTACAAGAAGCAGCACAGGGGAGGGTAACAATTAGACTGTTAGTAAACAAGTCCATCAGTTACGACTTCCCGTCCCCGCCTCTGCTCTTAGAGTGCCCCGCCCAACCCAGGAGGGGGTGCTTTGTAATAAAAGGTGGAGAGTGTCAGACCACTTGAGCTTCACTTCAGAGTGCAGAAAGAGAGAGAGTGGTGGGACTCCACTCCCTGAATTACCATGAGACCTTCAGATCACATTGCAGGACCAAATCAATGTCATACAACACTTTTTATGAGTATTATACGTGGTGGACATAATGCAATATACGTTCAGCATTCATAATGCTTTTTACCTCCATGTCAAAGTGACAACGGTGCTTGGAGTCCTGGGTTACACAGCACATTATAACTACCATAACTTTAGCCAGCTATAAACTGCTCCGATGTATTATTGATGTTTGTAAGCCATTATTCATTTCAGAATTTCTTAGAATTTATAATCTCTTATGATAAGTAAGAGCAGTTCTCTGTGTCTTCATAACTACCTTAAGTTATGGTAGTTTTAATGCATTGTCTAAAAACTAAAACTTTGGTATGGAGGTAAAGAGCGTTATGAATGCTGAACTTACAATACATTACGTCCCCCACTTATAATACTTTTTAAACCTCGTTATTAGGAATGTATGATTATTACCATTTATAAAGAGTTTTAAAAAGCCTTCTAGAGTTTAAATGAAATAATGATGAATGTAAAAGATATATGGCAGTGAAAGAACAGGGAGTTGATGTGAAATGGCACGTTGCATAATAGAAAATAAAACCCAACCTCTTGATTAAATTAATGAGGAACTGGTCAGAGGAATGTGTGATTCCTGACAGCTCTTTATTGCCCTGGTAAAAAAGAAGTCAGTGGCAGGTAGAGAGAAGAAGAGATTAAAGTAGAGCAGGGACAAAGGTCATCTGCATCAGTGGACTACTGTGTTTTGTTTTTTTCCCCGTCTTTGTGTGGCTGTCAGCCCGGCATTGGACTTGTGTGTTCATTCATGTGTCTGTGGATGTGCATATATGCACAGGCCTGCATCTGTGTGTAAATGTGTGTGTGAATGCGGTGCTGAAGTGAGAGCATAGGGCAGGGAGGGCAGGGGGTTCAGGGCAGTGTAAGGTAATCCTTTAAGTGGGAGGCTTTAACTCTTTCAGAAAGTAAACAGCCAAGCAGTTGAGGGAGTATTGTCGTTGGCTAGTGTTACAGAACTGCAAGAGAGCCCCAGGGCACCGTGTGTGAGTGACTTAGGGAAGCTATGTGTACGTGTGCAGCAGGGAGTGGTAGTGTGTGTGTGTATGTGTGTGTGAGTGTGTGTGTGTGTGTGTGTGTGTGTGTGTGTGTGTGTGTGAGAACCTCTCAAGCCATGTCTCACGCTGGCTGTAGCCTTGAAAAGCTCTGTGGCAGGGAAAAAGAGAGCAGATGCCTCTTCACTGGGGTGCATCGGGCCACCAAATATCACTGATCATGTCCCAATTCAATTACAGGCCACCAACTGATGCATAACGGAACCTGTTTGTGTGTGCGTGATTGGGTGTGTCCTTGAGTCCGTTTGTGTGAGTCTGAAAAGTGTGTGTGTGTGTTATGTGAGTGCGGGCATGCGTAGCTGGCGTGTTAGTGTTCCGGGGGTTAAGGTGGAAGGAGGATGACCCCGCACAGCTGACGGTCAGCCATGCAGGACAGAACAACACAATGACACTCTTGTTAACCAGGACATGGCATACCTCCCACCTGTTACCCCCAGAACCACACACAAGCAGACACATGCTTGCACATGAACATACATACCTAAAAACACGCACACACAAACACACTCTTTTTTTTTTTTGTACACACAAACACCTTGGGAAAGTGTTTCAAACCCCATACCGGTTGCTTCACTGCGATGGCTCATTTGAGGCCTCTCCTTCCTTCATTTAGCAGCGCGTCCATTTATCTCTGGGGCTGTCGGGGAGGTTCTCATCGCTTAGCCCACTTCCTGTCTGTCTGTCTGCCTAAACACTGTAAACAGGCTTCTCAAACAAACATGTTTAGTCTGGACCTGGTCTGGCTGGAGAGGAGAGGGCTTTTGGAATTACCGGCATACTACCACTCTAGTGTACAGTATCTAGAGGGAGAAATGGACACAAACAGCAATTTGTTGCTGTCTGGCTTACATAATACTATTACACACGCACACACTTGTACCAGTGTGCACACTATTTTGTTAACATTTCAGTCAAAGGTATGCAGTGAATATAAATTAAGTTTGGCTGTAGCTGAAGGCAGCAAATGCAGATTCTTCTATAGTTCAGATGTGTAAGCATACAAATACCTCCAAATGTATTTTTAACAAGAAGCCAACATGACAGAGTTGTTGTTTGAGTTTTTACAGATGTACTGAATAATGTAAGCTTAGAGAAACATGCATTAATAATATGCTAATATTTAACCGTCTTGTACTTCATTGCTTTTGGCAATTTTGTTTATAAATTTGCTTGCCAATAAAGCTTTTTCAATAAAAAAAGCAATTTGTTTGCAAGCAACTGAGTGAAAAAGAAACAATGTAGGAAAGGGGAAACATGTTTATGAGTGTAGAGAGTTTCTGTGTATTTGTGTCTGTTGCTGTTGTCCATTGCCTACTGTAGACAACATATGTAGGCTCTCAAGCCATACCTCAGCAACTTTTGAAAAACAAAAATAAGCTTACTTTTCACAGGGGATCACAAATGCACACACTTGTTTGTATCCTAACTGTATCACATCCATCATTCCACAATGTTATTGTGCTATTTATGTGTTCTGCGCTACAGTATATTCAATTCCTCTCTTTGTTTAGACAGCTCAGCCATGGGAAACACTGTAGACTAAATCTATACAAGACAGAGACTTAACTCTTTGCTGAGTGAGATCATGAGTGATTGAGTGGGTGAGTGAGTCCTTCAGTCTGTCAGAATGACACAGTAAGATATGGCTAGCCAGAGATGAGCGAAGATGCGATCACTATAGTCAGAGATATGCTTCCTCCTCTACAGTTAGAGTCTTTTGCTGATGAACATGAGAATAAAAGTTCATTTCTTCACTGCATAATCAAGAAAAGTTTAGGATTGCCATTGGCGAAGGAACATCATCCCATAAAACTTAACATGCTATAGTTTCCCTGACGTTCAGGTAACACAGAATATCTGCAAACCACATATTAAACAACCCTGTTACATCAACAGGGACATTGTAGTATTTCTCTACAGCATCTGTACATGTATGCTATACTGAAGATAATATTTAATAGTTTAATAGCATTTTATTTTTTTCACAATAAAGTATTGATGCAAATTTGTGATATTTGCCTTTCTTGTTCTTCCTTTATTTGGCAAGATTATTTCAACGGTCATGCTCATTAAAAAGGAAAACCAAATGGAACTGAGTGAACAAGAAAGCGCTTGAGTGAAAAACAAATGACGCTGGGGAGCATGTTTGTGTGTGGCGGGGCTAAGGGGCAAAGGGGCGCGAAATGGGGAGCAAGCGAAAAACAAATTCACAATGCCAGCCCGACTTCCAAAAGTGTGAAAATCTCTATAAACCCATCAGCTCCAATAACGGGCGAGACTGAATAGATGAGAAACAGAGGAGGCGGAGAGAGAGGCAGAGCAGAGCCACAGAATGAACTGGCCTCCCCCATTCACTTTTAAATTTCCTCCTCCACAGTCCCTTGCACACTGTTAATTACTAGCCAGGCATTCCCCTGCCACCTTTTCACACATAACAAGCGCCCCATCCAGACCCACCGCTGGAATATGCCTTGCAGCCGAAGGATCAAGACCAATTATGGCCCTAAGCTGGACCTATTTCTGTTTAGCCCAAGGGGGGCACAGAGGGTGTTAAACAGGGAGAGGAGGGAGCAGAGGTGGTGGAAGTGTTATTTCTCTCACAACATAAATGTGTCTGTTCATTTCTGTGCTGCTCGCTAAGTTAACTGCTAACTGTAAAAATAACCACATAGAAAAACTGGTGAAAACAAAGAAATTCAAGAAAACCTTGCTGGACATGAACCACGATGGTTGTCTGTATATAGGAAGTCACGTGACATCAGGGCTGTTTTTTCCTTTTTAAAAACTTTAAAATCACTTTTTCCATTTAATTGCAAATTTTATTTAAATTTGTGAATAACTGATTCTGATTTGTTTTTTACTGTTAAGCTTAATTACTTGAAATCTACAACCTACACTAAAAATATGTTTTACGAGACTGAAGCTCAACTTGCAGTGCATGGGTCAAAGTTTGTAGACACCTGCATTTTTAACTCATATTTGATAGCTGAGCCTACAAAACAATGGGCCTTAGCAAAAGTACACAAAGTATGTGGATAGGCTAGTCTACTTACTTTTGGCAACATAGTGCAGTCATAGCATAATCAAACACCAATGCAAGCAGTCCTGCTGACCCTGCTAGTTATGGGCCACATAATGACATGAATGAGTAGCTACATAAAAATTCCTTTTAAGATCTGTAACAATGTAAAGGTTATCCCAGCTAAACTGCGTAAACATATTTCACTGACTGATTTTACAAGTATCTATTCATTCTCTGTGAATCTTACTGTAAATATTACTCAATCTAATTGTGAAAAAACTTTTTCCTATTCCTTAAATAGGATTCCTTAAATGACTCATCAGCATGACTTTTTTTTAGATTTAAACAGGCTTGAGTGTTTTCGTTAGCTTGCTAATTCCACCCAACGTGTCTTCTTGTGCCACTGGTTAATGTTACAGATAATGAGCCGTACAAAGTTGTCACTCCACCGGATGAGAGCACTGTGATTTCCTACGCTGTGACAAGAGAGTGTGGATGAAACATTAAGTTTTTATATTTACCAAACTTATTGGGCGGCCGGTGGGCTGATTAGTTAGCTTGCTAGCTCGATAGAGGGCTGGCAGCTCGCTAGTGGGCTGGAGGCCCACGAGGCCTGTACAGTTATAGGGGAAACACTGAATATGAGAAGTAAGGCATAGAGAATTAACGAAATGTACAGCACCGATAGTTGCAGCTGAGTTGCTAGCACTCACTTGGTCAAACTTTGGTTTGGGTGCTGGTAACGTTAGAGGATAGCTCAGGCCAGGCGCCAGGGTGAAGCGAGGCAGGCCGTGATATGTTTCTCTGTTTGTCTATCAATTTCAGTACGAGTAAGAGCACCGCAACTAGGCCTACACACACGCACCCCTGTCCCTGCACACACAAACACCGCTTTGTCTGAAATAAAAACCAATAACCTATTATAATTAATTTTAATGCATACATAAATAATGTGGGAGTATTAGTCCTAATTTCAAGGGCTATTTTTGTGGTAATGTATTTATAATAACAAAAAAAGAAAAGAAAAAAAAAGATCAAAGCTTTGAAGCATTGGGGTCAGAAACCGCAAAGAACCACTTCCACCTGTTGCAATGTAATTTTCTGTATACAAATGATCATTGTGGTTGTAGCATTATTAGTCCGCCATCTAGTCTGCAGCCAGGTCCTTCTCAAAAAATTGGCAACATATTATGAGGAATATAAAAGTATAATAGGCTATAAAATACAAACTTGTAACCACAAAGAAAAACAGAGACACAGATACATAGAGGTGTTGCATAAAACTATTTAGTAGAAAGCCTCTCAAAAAAAGAAGCTGGGGGGCGACCTCTAGCTCACCCAATAAGAGCGTGCACCCCATGTAGGCTGAGTCCTTTGCAGCGGCCCGGGTTCGAATCCGACCTGTGGCCCTTTACTGCGTGTCATCCCCTCTCTTTCTCTCCCCCTTTCCTGTCTATCCACTGTCACTGTCAATTAAAGGGAAAACCCCCAAAAATTAATCTTAAAAAAAAAAAAAAAAAAAAGAAGCTGGGACTCATGTTTGGTATTTATCCAGCATATCTTTTAGTAGTACTTTAGTGATGATGGATAATCAATGAGCAATGTAGTAATGAAAAACGGAGGCACAGACGGAGAGAAAAGGTCGGGAATAAAGGAGGGAGGGGGAAGTAGAAAGTGAAAAGCAAAGTGGAGGGTTATATAGACAAAAAAGACATGCCTTCATGAGAATGGTGATTTTCTCTCTCAAGATAGAGGACAGCACACACCCACCCACACATGGTGGATATACCAACATAAAATATATGGATGAATGCACACAAACAAGCGTGCACACACACACTTTCAAATTACAGCTCAGAGAAGCCATTAGTTTCCTATATAAGCAGACCCACTGATGAAAGCTCATAAAGGCTGCTATGTAAATAAAACAAATGAAAAGCCAGTGCTCAGAGGTGAGGGGGAGAAGGAAAGAAAGGGTCCCTCAGGGATTTATTGTTTTGTGAAAGGCTGCTCCATTTACTCTCACCAAGAGTTAATGGTTCCATCAGGTACCCCATTTCCACCTGGTATTAAAATCTGATCTGAGTGATCCAATCACAAGTGGACAGCTCTAGGTACAGGTGGGAATGCACCCAGGCACATCGAGGACACATTTAGGTCTGATCACTCAGACCACATTCTGAGGTGGTGTGGGCCACATATGACCACACTCTTTTAGCCCTGGGCCACATTATGGACCGCCTACTCAACTGTGAGCGGAACTACGTACTCATTCAAAAGTATTTCTTATGTCACTGAAACCACTGAGAGTGAATCGTGAGTTTTGGATGTTTTTATCATACTGTCAAAGATTTGTCATGTTTTTGTTCCTGTGCTGTCTGCTCTTATATGCCTGGCTGTCTGGAGGTCTGTGCCCTGTTGTTGCCTGGAAAAGGCAGCCGTTGGTACACAATAACCTTATTTTTAGGTTCATAAAATGCCCCAAATTCAGGAATATGTGGATATTATTACAGACATTCCTGTTCTTACGTCACAACTTCTCCTTTTGCTATTCAGCAGTTTCAGATTGCCAAACCTATTTCCATAGCACTGTCAGTAATTAGTAACCGGCAAGCCTGAGTGGTCAAAGGTGCGGCTGTGAAACGGTGGACCGGTTTCATTTCCTATAAATTCTTCATAATAAAAGCCCCCTGTTATTTTGTTATTCAAAAGCTTTCATTGTGAAGCCGCAAAATCAGGAAATGTTGGGTGTTTATCAACAGTAGCATAACACGACTCGTGTAAGTGAACATGAAATGTAAAATAAAGCAGACAAAGAAACTAAACTGTGTGGACTAGCAAGACCTTCTTTTGCAGCGCTGTGGAGGAAGGTCTGGCAATGCGAGACTAATCAGGATGCATTTGGAGACACATTTTACTGCCAGGTGTAAACACACATACTGCACCTAGAGGTGTCCACTTGTCATCAGATCCCTCAGATCAGATATTAATTTCAATTAAATTTAACAGGCGGAAATGCGGCCGTGGAGGCATTTTAATGGCAGAAAAACTCACCCAGCAATAGCCTCACAGCTCGGTGAATCAAAAAAGGCGACGGAAAGAAGATGTAGGTGGGAACCGCAAATGCAGGGACGTTGTGACCCTCTCACATGCTATGCACAAGGTGGATACACAAAGACACACGTACAAGATAATGCTTCAGCTTTTACATGTCTTATCAAGAAGATTTTCTGCATGAGGGCAAAGAGGTGAAAGGTCGTGGCCTGGCCAAGCTCTCCTTATAGTTTGGAGCAGCGGCGACATCACGCAGTAATGAATAGGTTCATGGCTAATGGAGGAGAATATCACCTCCTTGTACCATTGAAAACACAACTCGAAGAACGGGTGTAATATTTCTTTCACCGTCGCTTTTTATTTCCTTTTGCTCACTCTAACATTTGAAAATCGCTCATCTAATGCAAACAGGCAATGAAGTATAAAGTCGACTGGTTCATATCACTACATTTGTGCCAATCAATACACCAGTTGCTAGGTTTACCTTTTTACCTGTGGGCAAACTGACTGACGGTGATGAGAGCAAAAGGTTACAGAAAGCATAAATAAACATTTTCTGTTAACCTATACTGTTTGATATACAATGTTTTAATGATGTCCTCTTTATAAGAAATCACATATAGTCATACAAGCAATTCTTAGTAATGATTGTTATGAATAAAATGTAACTTAAGTGGTTATTTCCTTTCATATAAAACCTCCAACATCTTTCTCTAACACAGAAATCACAATGACAGACATCTTTTCACAGTATATGCTGAGCCAGAGTTAGGCCGTGTAAAATATGACGTGAACATGATCTAGGGTCCAACATGTAACAGTGTACCTATTCTCCAAATAAAAGGGGGCAAGCAGCAAAAACATACACATCCAAAGGATAGCATATCCCAAAGCTATGACTTTCATCATACATGTGTGCATAACATGAAATAAAGAACTGGACCAATGTTTTCTGTTGCTATAATGTTTTTAACATCTAGTGTTACCGTGCCCTAAAATGCATCAGTCATGTCTAAGTGGGTGCTGAGAGACCCAACACCCTGGGCTTCATGACTTCATGTTAGTATAGGGGCCAAAGTGGGACTTAAACATGCTTTCATCTGAGTCAACTCATTTGGGTGTACAGGGACCCCGAGTGGCTAAAAAATCACTACCTCAGCCGTATTTGGTTTTAAATCAAATGAGAGGAAAAACAAAACAATGTCCTAACATGTAATTGAATCAAGCAAAATAAGAAACCAATGTATCAGCGAGCTAAATTATTAGGTAACAAGATCTACAAAGGTAAGTGAAAAGCAAAGCCAATAATCTGTTGACTACATCTAATACGTGAATCCCAGTAAAGGTCTGACAGGTGAAAAGAACAGATCCAGCAATCGGTGGGAGCAGCAAACAGTGAGAAAAATGGGTTTCTCTACTTCCTGTGACACCACCGCGCTTCCCATGGTGTGGCATTTAGCATAAACAGATGAGCTAATCTGAGCTGTGGATAACGCACCTGCCTCATTCCACTAAATAAATAAGCCCTGTTCCCCAATCCTCTTCCCCCTGTGCCTCTCCCTCTACACTTCCACCCCTCCATCCCCTGCTGTGTCACTGCTCTCCATTTATTTCTCCCCCTCTCCATCAGTCGGCTAGATGGAAAGAGGGAACGAGGGAGAGTAAAAGTGGAAAAAATAGAAAAGGGCTCATATCATCGGTGGGCCAAAGGTGAGTCGCCTGGGGAGGCAGCGGGAATGAAATTCTCCCAGTCCCATTTTACCAGCCATTCAAAGCACATTACTCTGGAGAAGGGGAAACTTATAAAGCCCCTGCACTTGAACACATTTCTGTGTGTTTACGGGAGACAGAGAGAGGCTGCTCTACCCATGCCTCAGTAATAGATTCCCAATTTAGGCTCGCTTCTCCTCTCTCTCTCTCCCGCTTTTGTCTTTCCGTCTCTCTCTCTTTAGCTTTTTTTTTTTTTTTTTTTTTTTTCTCTCTCTCTCTCTCTCTCTCTCTCACCTCCTTCCATGTATTCCTATTCAATCTCTCTCTATCCATTTCTCTGTGTGCCTGCTGTCCTCGCCTCGAGCTGGGAGAGACCCTTGCAGCCTGACTGCTTGGGAAAGGAATATCAGGAAAACGGTTTGTTTGTGTCTGCCCCTGTAGACACTGCAAATTGTTTCACTGAGGAGGGCTGATGGAGTTGATGATATAACTGTCATCTCCATAACTCGATGGCAGTCTATGATATCTGCGCTGTAACTGTGGCCAACTGCTGGTAGGATTGCTGCTGGAGCGCATTCTTTTCTGAAAACTGCAATAGTGTGCTGCAAAATAGGGGCAGATCCTTAGAGAGAGAGAATATAAGAAATTGGGATCAAGTTCTTTAGTGAAACCTTTAAAAAAAAAAAAAAGAATGCAAAGGGTTATTTGTAGAAAGATATATTCTGGTCATTTGCAGAAAGTTTTCTCACATCAGTCACATCATTAATTTAACTGAGAGATAAAGCCATTTTGTAGGTTACTGAATGTGCTTATGACAAAAAGGTATGCTAATAACTGCATCACTCTTTAAACACAACCTCTTGGGCTATAATAATGTAACCATGTGGGACAATGCTGTCACTACAGTAATTACAGAAATACTACCAAGGTGGAAGGGCAACCAGCTTATAATGGTTGCTAAATTAGCTTATCTGTACGGCATAATAGTGATCAAACACCTTGCAGCAATGGTAGACACTCATTATTGCAATGCATTTTACATGTTCCTGGTGCTAACCAGGTCAGCATGGAACATGAATAGTGGCTGTTATGTCTAGTGTGATATATTGGATCAGGCCAAGGCATGCATATGGCTGGCTATATTTTTTATTGACACAGATAAGTTTGAGTAAAAGTGAACTAATTATCATATTATGGTTCTATTACATGAAGCTGCTCACAGGCTATGATTAACCTATGCACCTCTCCTAGTTTAACAGCTGAGCGGTCATTGGGTATTATATCAACTGCTTTTAATTAGGTTACTATGTTACTCTTTTCTGGATTCCTATTGGCTGCTAGGGGATACAAGTATACCATAAATGCCTATTTTATGGCTATACATTTCCCTTTGTGCTAATTTAATATAATTGAGTTACAGATGTTATGGCGCTTTAACCGTTATGCAGTGAAGATGAGTGGAAACACAGGTCAGCGCTAGTCTCTCTCAAGGTAAATGTTCCATTTTGAATTTAATTCTAATACCGTCATCATTGCAATAATTCTTTTGTCATCCATTTCCATGCAATGCTTATAAACATCTAAGCTAAGCTCTACGACTGACAAAGAGGAAACATGAACTTAGTAGGGAAATACACAGCCCAATGTCTTGTCAGAAGCTGTTTCAGGCAGAGGTGAATAGACATCAGCGAATGTCTTTGAAAGCCAGCCGTTTAGACTGGACGGCAGGCTGCCCATCAGTGACAGGCCCCGGGCCAGTGTACAAGTGGAGGAGCCGATAGGAGCTGGCAGGTGAGACCTGGCCTAGAGTCAGATCATACATGTCCAGCTGGGGCTAACACATCAGCAGACAGCAGCACGGTGCAGGTGGCCTGACACAGACGTAAATGTGACCTGCCACTGACGGACTCTGACTGAATTTGGCTTGATTCAATTCAGGTTTTATTTGTATTAAGAAGCCTTGCAAAGAAATGCTCATGAAAGAAACGGCTGAAATCAGTATGTGTCTCAATGAAATAAAAACAAATTGTTTTCATAGTTCATTCCTTTCTTTTGACTTAATAGGAATCATTTAATAAGTGGTCCGATTTCATGATGGAAAATTGAAAGGTTGTCCCACTCTTATCTTCCGGCCTTTACAGAACACCAGCATAGGGCCTTTCCATAATTCCCTCAATCAGCCGATCTTCTATTTATTCCCTCATCTCTTCTCAATTTCCCAAAGTAGAGGGTACAAAAATGGCCTAAACCCCTTTTATCTTGAGACCATAAGGGTGTATTTTAATCAACATCGTGTGCAAATGAAATGTCACGCCCTTTAATGTGAGAGCACTGTGGGAAATGTCGATAGAAATGTCAAGTGGTTGCAGGGATGTGGGACCAGAGGGGTTGATGTCATCCGTGGTATAGTAGACTGAGGGGCCACTGGGCATTCCCAACCTTAACACTGAGGACAGCAGAGTGAAGTCAGGATTGATTTGAGCTAGATTCTCAACTGCAGCGCATGTTAGATGAGATAAGAGTTAGTCATTGACTCTGTTTACTAATTTTGTTAAGAAATCAACACTAAATGTAGGTCTGATGACAAGCTATGTTGATGCCAAACTTAGTGGGTTAAACTGAAGTTTATTGTTGATATTGGATTAAAAAAAGTCTTGGTTGGTTGGGCTTTGTTTCTGGTTTTCTGTCCAGGTATGCTTGTCATGTCACCATTTCTGTTTCAAAACTCAAGTTAGGAAGATCAAAATCTGCACGTAATGAATGAATACTGATACTGATGCATGTATGTGTATCCATGTATGCCCAGCCAGGTTCACCAAAATGGATTCTCAAAGTAACTGAAGGTAAACACCCGTGCTGTATGTTCCCTTTGAAAAAGCAATCAGCTTTCTAAATAATGTCTTTCATTAACCGATCAGAGCAGATTTAGGTAAGAGGCCTTTCTTTCCTGCTCTTCTGCAATCACCAACCAAAGGGTTGAAATTTGCCGGTCTTAAAGTAGAGAGGGATTATTTTCCCTCGCAGATATAATGGTCCACCTGTCAGAGGGAGTTAGAGATGATGCCCTATCACTGACAGGTACACTATCACCCTGCCCAAAATTCAATATTTCTCAGTGGAAAATTAACTATAGGAAAAATAAGGACATGGAGTGTGCACCTACCAGGAGAGACATGGCTGCTTATATCTTGCTTACGTCATAATTCTGCTGACAGAGAACGAGAGAAAGAGACAGAGATGGGGTTCTGGGCATGTACCTATGCAGACAGATTGTGCTGTGTATAAGTATGGTGCGCTATAGTGGAAGGGACCTGGGCTCAGGCTCAAATTAACTGTGTGGCAGACTGGACTGTCAACTGCAATTACCTGCCTCGCACTTCCTGGACCATACTGGTAATTTATTTCCTCTCCCCCCCCTCTGTGCCTTCCTCTCCCTCTCCCCGCTCTCTCTCTCTCTCTCTCTACGGTCCCTCATTCCAAATATCACTGGCGAATGTAAACAGGCCTTGGCCACCTCCCTGTCAACTTGGAAGGCCTAATAATGGGAGCCTTGCCTTGCACATTTAGAGGCTATTTTCGGTGAGGAGATGGGCCCTGACCCTCTGCTCTCCGCCTCGCTCCCTCTCCCCCTTGCCCTCTCGACCACATTACAGGACAATTATGTCACTCTAGTCAGACAGGGCAAGGGGGTTAAGTTGAATAGCCATTGGCTGTCACTGATTGCTTTTTTAGATTTATTAGATTACAAATTAAATTGGAGGACTTGGCGTGCCATGCTCGGGAGGCTTTCTATGTGTGAAAATGTATGTGAGAGAAAGAGTTTATGTGTGTATGTAAGGTTGTGTCTTTTTTGTATCAGTTGTTACACAAATGAAAAGGGGGGGGGGGGTTACCTACATGTATGTGTGTGTAGTGCACATTCCTCTTTGCATTGTACTGAGGATGACTTGTCCTGGTTCAGCTATGTCAGACAGATTGAGATTCTCATTAGACCTTATCAGTGTGTATGTGTGAGTGTCATGAGCTGTATTGACGGTTGCTACAGGGGATAGAGTTAAATATACAGAAATACAGAGAAATACACCCTGCTGTATACACGTTATTAGAAATCTCACACAAACGGCCGAAACAAATACAAACAAAGACCGTACAAATCACACAAACAAGAATATGTCGGTGCACCATTGGCCTGCATATCACATAGATGCATGCATCTTCATGAGCACAAAACTGCACATGCATGGCCATTTCCAATGTTTTACAATGGAACACATTGGAGCCATGTCTATGAATCCAGTAATGGAATATGTGTATGCAGGGTAGGGGCTGTATCCTCCGTGTCTATTCAAGCTTATGTGTATGTTTGCATCTGTATGCACCAGTGCACGCCTGCATCTGCATGCGTGTGCATTCACTCTATTTGTTATGTGTACAGAGGTGATTTTAAGGCCAAGACACCCCTAAAGGCTCAAATCCACCTGGGTAACGCGGCTATCGTTATGATCCCTTGACACTAATGTCCCTGGGGGGAAAACAAATATTTAGCCATGATGAAAAATCATGTAGAAAAGCCACTGCTTGGCTAAAGTGCATTTATGCGTATTCACACAGCCTTGCTCTGCTCTTTATCCAGTTGCATCATATCATCTCATGGAGAGCGTGGCAGACAAGGCTTTACAGCCATGCGGTCACACAGTTATTCAACTATGTGATTTAGCTCTGGGCTAGTGGCCAGATGTAACAGTCAGTCTAATCATCTTCATGTCTTTGCTACCCCTGCTACAATGTAACTTGTGGACACTTGCTGGCTCAGGGATATGGTTATTCATACAATAGTCTTAATGCAATCCACATATCCACTGTATCTCTTCCCTCAACTACATTAGGTTACATTATCAGCAGATTCACTGGAACATTGTACAAGACACCACTGATTCTTTCAATATATTAACACTTGTCATCTTTAGCCCTCGTTTATTTCTCACTTCAGACTTTTGTCTCTTTCGGTCTCATTCTTTCTTAATCTGTCCTTTTCTCTGTCTGCATCCCTTATTTGATCTTTTTCTTGCCCTCTTAATAGATCCAAATCCTGAGAAAGAGGGGCAAAGGATTACGCCCTTTCTTCCATGCCATCCTTTAAAAAAATATATAATTTAGGGAAAGCAGGCCTACACCTCGCAGGATACTTTCTAGGTGATTTAAGAAAGTGAGGTGGGAGAGTGGATCCACGGATTGAAGAAAAAAAAAAGAAAGACGTGGGGAAAATAAGAGAGAGAGAGAGAGAGAGAGAGAGAGAGAGAGAGAGAGAGAGGAGAAGAGGGAGGGAGGGAGAGGAGAGGAAGGAACAGATAGGGGCATATTGCCGGTTCCACTCTATTTCCAGCCCAGTGTCAAAATGAATTTCACATCTTAATATGGAGAAAGTGCTTACTCTCTGAAATACCAAAAAAAAGTGTTGGTGGTAGCAGCAGTAAAGGAAAGGGAGGAGATGGGCTCAAGAAAGTGGATGGAGAGGGGGATAACAATGAGATGGGTATAATGCTGACAGTAAAATAAAGAGAAGTGAGAACTCAATTAAAGGCAGGGAGTTGACAGGGAGGGGGCTGGCCCTTAGGTGCATAGCGGGGGGGGACGGATAGTAGGGGACTCTCCTGCCTTAATGAGCTTAGCCCCAGGGCCTGACTCACTGGTTGACTGGCTAAAACTGAATGACCGAGTGGCTGCTCAGATGACTGTAACTCAGCCGCCAATGTGAAGAGTGGCACAGACCTCGATGAGCTGATAATGAACTGGTGATTCCAACGTTGTCATCTGTGAATTATGTGTCTTGCCTGCTTGTGTCTTTACTGTGTAATGTCTCTGTGTGTATGTTTGACATGCGTGTTTGTGTGGTGCATATTCGTTTGTGTCCCTCAGGCATGGAAAAACTATTCATAGGTTGTGTTTCCACCAAATTTAATGATTATGCAGCTGCCTGTAACAACCATGACATCAGCACCAAATTCCAGTGAACATGGAAAATATTTCCAGCCAGTATACGGGGAATAATAACACTGCTTACGCAGTGTGTGTTCTTAGCTCAGTGTTATCTCTATGTTGCTTAAAACTAATACCAAAACATTTTGTAAACCTCCGTTTTGTATTGAGATGATTACAAACCCCCCCCCTCGGGTAGAAAGACACCAATTATTTCCATGCCTGGACGGGAACCACGTTTATTCATTTTTTTCCACACAATTTGTCCTCACCGACTCTGACTGGCTCTAACCCTTTTCCACTGACGTTGCTCAGATGGAAGATGAAGCACTTCATTTTACAAGCAGGAAAAAGTCCCTCCTCGTGATCCTGTATGTATTTTCTGTACTCTTTATCACCACTTTAACAGCAGGAGTAAAACGAGAGACAAGCAGAAAAAAATCTTCCGAGACTGCCAAGTGGCAAAGTTGAGCTAAAGCTGGAGCGTGGAATCACATGAACTAAAGCCCCTCGAGGGAGAGAGTGAGAGTAAAAGAGAAAGAGAAAGGAGAGAAAAGGAGATAGAGGCGGTGTGATGGGCTGCTGCTGTTCAGTGTTGGGGATGATAAAACAGTGG
The DNA here is from genome assembly GCF_010015445.1 of Perca fluviatilis. Lineage (NCBI taxonomy): Eukaryota > Metazoa > Chordata > Actinopteri > Perciformes > Percidae > Perca > Perca fluviatilis. The sequence goes on from NC_053117.1 coordinate 16,205,171, forward strand.
GGGTGAAGAAGGGCCTTGAGCTATGATAAACACATGTGCACACAAACACACACATACATATGCCCCCACACACACCACTGTGGCTCACCACTAACGCACCTGCCTCTCCATGGATGGGGTTGATTGCACAGCCCTGACTCATCCTAGGCTACATGTCGAACCCCGGGGAGCCTCAGATTGGCATGGAGATACTAATGGAGTGGAGCAGGAGGGCTGCTGGGAATGGCAAATCTCCGGCTGTGGGGATGCAGCGGAAGTCTATGTGGGATCAGGCTCTCGCCCGTCAGCCCTGAGTTTTGATCTACACTGAGGCACAGCTTTTGATGTCTTAATCATCGTCCTCAATCGAGCTCAGGGAGGTTGGGGAAAGGAGAGCAGAGGGGAGGGGAGAGGCGAGAGGGTGGAGGCATGGGGGCAACCCCAAGGATGTGAGCCCTGTGTGGGTAGAGGATCCAAGAGGCAGCCTGTTTGTCTCAGTTGGCTCTGTAGACCCCGAACCTGAGGTAAAGTCTGGATATGTTGTAAACACATTCATATTCCCAATTTTGTGTTCAGGACTGCCTATACTGTAACCCACTTCTGGTCTGTGTAACAGAAAACTTTATAAATAATTGATAACCTCATCTACACAGTGTACCTGGAAAAACCTGGAGTCGAGATACTTTTCTGACTGATAGCAAAGTTCATACAATGCTACAAAGAAGAACTTCACAGGAAGTCTGAGTCAAAGAGTCTCCGAGATGATCATAAGAGATGCAACAGAGAGCCAGAGTTCAGCACAATCCAATTAAATCAGCAACCACTGTCTTGGGTGAGGAGCATAGGCCAGAAAGAGAGGGAAAGAGGTTCAGAGAGGAAGCAAACGAGAGATAGAGAAAGAAACACAGAGAGAGAGAGAGAGAGAGAGAGAGAGAGAGAGAGAGAGAGAGAGAGAGAGAAGATTAAACAGTCACATAAAAGAGGAGTGAGTCAGAGATGTATTCATTCATCAAAAGTTACAGACCTCCACCCACGGCTTCTCCTCAGGGCTAAGTGTTCCACGGAGAAGCCTGATGAACTGATGAGCTGAGGGAGGAGTGCGAGGGAAGAGAGAAAGAGAGAGAAGTTAAGAACAACCCCTCCACCCACTACCTCCCACCGCAACCACTATCACCATCTAAAGAGAATATCCCAGCATGCCGTGTCATCTCCAAACTCCTCAGTTAGAAAGACACAAGCAATTAATAAGTCAACAAAACCAGGGTTTTTCAAATACCATGTCATAGTGCCATACTCCACTGTAAGGGAACAAAAACTAGCATATGCCTTCAGATAAAGAAAAAAGAAACGCTGCAGCATTCACTCTTCCTGTCAAAACACAGCGGGAGGAATGATCTAATAAGATGCTTCAAGTTTAAACTGAGGTCTCTAATACAACAAAATACTTAATTAAAGTGTAACTGCCATTGGGGGGATGGCACCCCGCAGGGTGTAATAAGCACCCGCAGGTTAGTAGTTAGTCCACTGGGTGTTACACTGGAGTGGTATGATCACTGATGTTAAAAGCGACTGGATGGCTATCAATAAAGCCTTTTTTGCCTTATACTCATTTCATCTTGTTTTTTTGCTCTCTATATCTTTCTCTCATTTTCAATTTGAAAAAAGGGTCTATTTTAATAGTAACCCAATCTGACCTCGATTTGATGTACCGACTTCTTAGTTGGAAGTTGGAAATACTAAAAGTAAAGCCTCTACCGCTGCACAAAAAGGAAGTTTATACAAAGGAGAATGGCTGCAAATAGACACATCATGAAACATCTGAGATGTGATACCTTACAGTGCAAGTTGAGCTGTCTCTGTTTCTGATACCTGATTATAGATATTTGTTCTACTTCTGTTTTTCTGTAAGTAGGCTGTCTAAAAAAGTTCTGACATGTTTTGGATAGGTAGGGATAAGACAGAAAAAAAAATGCATTTTTTAAAGCAATTGACCAACAAGCGAGTCAAACAAGACTGGTAAGGAAATAAAAGTAGCACCATAGAGAAAAGAATACATGATTCTATGCCAGTTAAGAACATTTCAGACCATGTGATTTTCCCTGCCCAAACTCTAGTGTTGATGGTTAACTTTTGAAAATCAGATTAGGTAAATAAAAAACTGAGACTGGACTTTGAGAGAAAATAAATGTTCAGCTGAGGGACATGAGCGAGTGTGGGTATTGCTCCTTACAATAAAGGCATCCAAACATTCAGACACCATCAAACTGATGGTTTATGCCACTCTAGCAGACCATAGCATGTATTGATCATGACCGTGAAACATCAGTGCCTCAACACTCAATGGAACAAAAATACGGCCAAAAACATTAAATAATACATATATCAGTCAATATATCTGGCTAACAAACAATCCAAGGTGTACAGTTGTGAATGACATTCCCCAAAATACTTGAGGAGCACTCAAGAAAAGAAATCTCAACATTCAGCTACATCAGCCTTATGCCTCTGAGTCTCCAGTGTGTTTGAGGGTCGCTGGCGACCTGCTAAGTAATGTTAGTTCTGTTTCACATTAAGCATTAAAATACAAATGTTTTAAACATTTGTCAATATGGACATGGTACACATTGTTAGATCGGTTAGAATCTCCACAATTCCACCATTCAGTTCAATTTATGGAAAATTAAGGACCAACGCATGATTCATATAGCTAGACTTACCAGAATGATAAACAAAAGAGCTAGAAAACATGACAATTCCCTACCTGAATCTGGGCCCATTCCTCGCTTATTCATAGTCCTCTAGTTTGTAAATGAAAACATTAAAAAAAAGTTTTTGTTTTTTTTAAATCACAATTAATCCAAGTTAGTGTGGAGAGGAGTCCATTGCTAACAGTCTTGTTTGTTTGTTCCGGGTATAAGAATACTTCCTGCCCAGTGTTCTTATTATTATTATTTATGGTTTATTGGCAGTTGGCAAACCAACTTAAAGGTGCATTACCGTCACCAACTGGACTGGAGTGTGAACAAAAGATAAATACAGGAAGAAATAACGAAAGAAACTAAATTCTCTTTACTAAATCAATTTCTATTAGAAACTTATATATATATATTATATTGCAATATACTTTGGCTGCTGTTTTCCCCAAAACCCTTGACAGTGAAAAGGTGTGGTGGCCTGCCTTATGAAGTTTCTGAAAAGTCTCTGGGTATTGTATTTTTCATGCAATAAATTAGTATGTGTTCATCAGTTTCTGCCTGGTTACAGTAAGTGCATTTTCCAGTTGAATGTTTGTCTGTTTCAAGTATGAATAATTAAGAGTTGTATGACCAATTCTGAGACGAGTAATGATATCTTCTTCCCTACATTTAAAACCCACCTTCCTCCCATCACCAACATGTCTTTATAAATTGTAAAGATATGGCTTCCTTTTTTACTAATGTCCCAATATTCCTGCTATGTCATTTGTGCATATGTCCTGAGAAATGTTTTGACTTCAGCTTTGCTGAGCTTACCTGTAGGTCTACAAATGCAATCTTGAGTGCTTGTTTTGCCAGAATATCCACCTGCTCATTTCCCCCCACACCAACATGGGCAGGAACCCAAATGAAACTTTGAATTCTGTTCATTATAAGAAATATTTCATTGAAAATATCTGTTCTAAATTATGATCTGCCTGATCTAATGCTAGATAGTGCTGAAAAACTGTCAGAACTGTCAGCAATAATAGTATTGGGTATTCCCTTCTCCTCTATCCACTGTAATGCCAATAACTGTGGTGTATACTGATAAATGGTCTGATACCCTTTTCTTTATTGATGTCACTCATATAAACGTCCAGTGTTGCTGGGTATGCATGTTTTGTTATATTGCTGCCTACAAAATGAAAGTATTCCTACTCTTTTCTATTTAGTTTTCCCCCCGGGACAGCCCCTGAAGTTCAGCAAGCGCTCCCAGTGTGGAAGGCCAATGGACTCCCTCATGTTACATGACATGCTACAAGCTACTTTTGGTATGATGAGCTGTCATTGGCTATCAACACGTCAATCAAGATGATTGTAGCCAATCAAACTCCCTTCCCAACGGGTTATAGCATCGGTGGGAACAAATGAACGCGTAACAGAGCTAAGTCCCTCCTTCCACAGCCAGCCATCAATGTGTTTTGTGAGAAAAAGATGATCAACAATGTTTGAATAAAGAACAAATATGTTATAGTCATCTAAATGCTTTAGTATGTTTTTTTTTTCCAATGTCACACAAGCAATTGGCACAATTTGGTCACTTGAAGAGGTTTTTGAGAGCTTCAGGGACACCAGTGACACCACAAACTAATAGCTCCCATAAGGTTAGGCCTAAAGGTTTGACATTTTTTTTTACATGTGGTGTTGAGAGAGGGGATATTTCAGCGTTAGGAGTAGCCATTTTGGGCCTTTGTAGCCTACTAAAACTACAAATAGCCTCAAATCACGCAGTCCCCTGACCGACATCTTGAATCTTGCGTGGTTACCCCAACCACGTGGCCCCACTACTCCTACTCTCTCTTCCCTCCTCCTGTCCTACACACACACACACACACACACACACACACACACACACACACACACACACACACACACACACACACACACACACACACACACACACACACACACACACACACACACACCAGCTTGCTTGCTGCTTTGTTTGCTAGAACTGTTACACGTCGATAGAGTTTGATGATTGAAGAATTATTGATTGACAATCAGTATTTTTTAAGTTAAATAAATGCTATTAGACTTTAACAGACTTTAAAGATACAAGATAGATTAATCAAATTAATGAAAATCTGTATTCTAACGCAAACACCATCTTTGAGACTGTTTCCACAGTTCAGTTATTGGTCCCTGAGTTCAGGGTGGTGCCCAGTTTTGATTGTTTTTCAACTTGGTAAAGTTATTCATAATTTTATAAATACTGAAAAATCCTCTTTGATAAATTGTTAATAATTTAATCTGTACCTCCACAATTTCCAACATTTGTTTTGACGGACACACAGACGTCCCTTGGAAATAGCCTACCAGACTTTTGAAAAAACTGAATTACGGTAGATGTCTTGTAAATCCCATTTTAGCCCATTTTCTACCCTTGAAAAATGAAAAACGTGAGGTGCAAAGATTTTGCAGACGCTATCATCAAATATGTGTAACAGGCAACAGACAATGGTGTGTAAGCCATGTAAATTATGGTGGTAGACTCAGTGAGCACTAGGTTCAATCATGAATCTACTTTCCTAATCCTGCATTCTGATTGGATGGCTACCTGATTTATAAGGAGACTTTCTACAGCGAATGGAGTGAATTTAAGTAACTCTGCTATTTGCCTGAGAGTGGGAGGAGATCAGCTCGTGGACCACAGATATAAGCAGCTAGTGCAGCTCTAGGAAACAGGCATAAAGACTTTGTCTGGTCGGGGCTCAATAAAATAATATTACACTTATACTTATGACTTCAAAGGGGCCATATGCAGAAAAAACCCAGAGCTGAAGCTCTACCCTGGCTAGCTTACACCCCTCATTTAGTCCTCAAGTAATTCCACAGTCAATAAACAGATAGATAAACATCAACGATAGAGACCTCAACTGCCACCCTTGAGACACCTAATACAAGCCCTAAAATGAGGTGTTCAGACTTGACAGCGAAACGCATTTCCTTGAATACGGACCAAAAAATGTTATTGAGCTTTCTTTTTCCTAAATTATGGCGCACATTAACTCCAACCCCTTAGCCACTGAATTTAATCCATCAATTACCCAGAGAGCTGTTGCGAATTCGTCTCATCGCCTGCAAATTGTGGCTTCTCTCTCACACACACACAGTCTCACGGCAGATTTGCCGCTTGCTATATTTATCTGGTACCGATGCATATTTATTTCTAATTCTTACATGGCTGCAGGCTGTGCCGTGATTCGCCATCCTCAACCGGCATTAGTGGCCTTATAATAGGGCTTAGAATTACATGTGGAACCCTGTTGGAGTCTCATGGCTGGATTTAAGGTGGGATTTATCATGTTCAGAATTATTCACTGCTCAAGCGCCTTTCCAGACTCTATGAAGAAAAGCGACTGGGTTATGAGACCCAAAAAGGCCAATATGGAAATAGGGGAGGATGGGAAAGCGATAATAGAATGGGATGGAAAGAGGGGAGGAGTAGAGGTAAAGGGGAAAGTATAGTAGGGTGGGGGAATGGCACAAGAGTGGGGAAATAAGGATTTTAGGAAAACTTTCAGCTGAGCAGACAGAATATATCGATGGTGAAGACGAGCCGAAGAGCTGCGAAGTTACCTAAATGAAATGTGGTTCAGGATAGCCGTAATACCACAATTTCACTCCATGGTAAAATTATATTCCATGCACATTTGAATGCCAAGTCAAACACCTGAATTGCTGATCTGCTTTTTAAATAGCATTTAAAACTCGTAATTATGATGGAATAACAGTTACACTAATAAATAATGGTTGCCATGGTTATTCTGTAAACCTCATACATTTTCTTATTTTAACCACCTTTTTAATGCCAAACCATACATTGAAGCACACTTGCGCACACGCACAATGTGTTGAACAAAACATGATGGAAAATGAAAAGTCCTGCAGGCTAGTATCTCTGTCTATACTGTTGACACACATCTGTCTTAAAGAGTGTTTGGTTCACATCTCAGGAGAAAGAGGGCAGGGGATGAAAAGCACAAACCCCAGGGCTAAAATAAGGACATACACACAGCAGACGGTGAAACTGTTACACAAATAGTGCTAGACTATTAAACAACTTGGACAAAGTTGGAGAAAGACAACCAACTAAACATGGTCAAACCAACACTCGATTTATTTTATATAACACTGATGCTGTTCGAGGTACTCCTTGTCTGCAGTTTTAAAACAACATGGTTTAAATGGTTTACCAAACACTAATATGCAGTTACGTTAAGTCTGTACATTTCCAAACATGGCTAAATGAAGCATATTTATTCAGCATTCAACACTGCTTGTATAAGCTACAGGTTCATAATTAATTGATAGGGATCACTTTTTGTTTCTGGCAGTTGTTAACATAAAAAACAGAGAGACATCAATTTGTTAGCACTCGGAATACTTGTTACACTTACAGTCATATCTTAGCCGCCGTCAAAACCGAAGCAATCCCTTCTACAGCTGGCACCCTCCTTTTCCAGCTGAATTAGGCAGCACTGAAATTTCTTCTTCTCTCATTGTGCTACTTATTACATCTTTTTCTGCAACTGCATCTTATGCAATGCACAAGATGCACGACTTCTTTTGCACAAACATTCCCAACAATGTTCATGACTGACCACAGAGGTTGGAATAGGACATATGGGGGTCTCATTAGCACTGTTTTGTAACATCTATGCACTATGTTATGTTATATAATAACAGGTCTCAGTTTCCACTCACACCAAACCCCCCCAAAAGCTATTATAATAATAATAATAATAATAATAATTTTATCCTTCTAAGATTACATGAGATATGATCATTCACACTATATTATTACTATTACCATAGTCTTGCATTGCCAGACCACAGTGTGGACACCATCATTATCTCCACAGTGCCGTGGAGTAAGGTCTGGCTACATCACACATACAAAAACACTCTCGGTTGTTTGCATTTCTTTAAACCAATCACAATAGTCTTTGGCAGCGCTAAGCTCGTGACACAGCAACGGTGGCTCTGCAAAATAGTCTCTGGAAGTAACTTGTTTTGGTGGCAGATTTGCACCCTGCAAAAGAAAAAAAACAAATGAAATAACTGTTCACACAATACAGTAACGTGAGCTATTTCAATTAGCTGGATACATGGTCAAACGTAATTTGCTCTTACCAGTGTATCGCCATTTGTTCTTTGTCCTTAGCAATCCTGCCAACCGGTCCCAAAACATCCCAGTTAGAAAGTAAATGTCGTAAACCGTATTCCTTGTAAATCTTCACAATAATTTTCCGAAAGAACCAAGTAGGCCTCCCTTATTGCATGATCCAAATTTTCTTCAAAACATGCCATTTTCAGAGTGTAGCTTGCTAGCTCGAAGTTTGATGTTGTTTCCTGAAGTGAACAGAATTTAAGAATGACAACACACACTGAGCAGAAGGTAAGGGACATCTGGCGCGTGAGCCACACCTAATGCAATTATCCTGGAAATGTACTTCTGTTGATCCAGACTATAACCATATATTGCTGCACCTTTTGTCTGTCTCATTTTCCCTCACTATTTCATAATGTACGAAATCTACCATTCCATGTTAATATGTTTCATTGACCCTTGCAATATATTCTATTATATTAAGACTGCTGTTATTAATCACACCACTGACCTTATCACGTCATCTGTCTCCAAATGCTCTGTATAGTTTATACTTTATATTTTTTATTCTATCTTTTTTAGTTTATGTACTTCTTATTATTTCTATATGTTTCTTTCTATACTATATTTGTATGTTTTTCTGCAACAACCGAATTTCCCCGCTGGGGATCAATGAAGGTGTATCTTGTCTTATTATCCTTGATGAAAACAAGCTACCTTACTTGGCATATCAACATAAATATTTTACAGTTACATGACATTGAGGACTGAATTAGGTCAAGCTACACTATTGTGCTTGTGATCCACTGGGGTGAACATTTATTCTCTCTGAAGAAAGTAACTTTGGGGATCTTTTTTTTCTTCTTTTTCCATAAAGTTAATAATTGATGACATAGCCTAATATCTTTTTATTGCTCATTGTTTCACTTGGGACTTTCCTTAAGACTAATTAGTTCTCCTAATTGTAATCAGCAAAGCCATGTTTTGCTCTTTTTGGCTGCAAACTGATAACGCTTTCATCTGAACACACCTGGCGTAACGCTCCGTGAAACAATGTTATTTCTGAATACAGATATTAAGTGGCAATTCAAACAACTTCCCACTGTGAAGAGAGTACACATAAAGTAGACTGTTGTATAAGCAAAAGAAGTGTAATAAAGCAACTAAAAACAAGCTTAAAAATGGAAACAACCATCTACCAGATGCATCTCACGCCACCGTTCCCACCTCCAGTGGTAATAACGAAACATGGGATTGCAGTGGAGAACAGAATACAACAGTGACTCTGAGGAAACAACAACAAAGTGCACAGAGCAGCTTGACCTTTGCCACCGTTGGCAGCAAACCAATCACTAGCACCCATATCTGAACATTTGCCCCAGGCCAAACTCACTCCTCACACAGAGCAGGAGAGGAAAGGAGAGGAGAGGAGAGGAGAGGAGAGGAGAGAGGGAATTTGGTTCAGCCACATGATGGTTGTGAGAATCAGCTCCCCTCGCTTCCCACTACTCACAGCTCTCCTACCTCTCCCAGCCAGAGGGCTTTTCCTTACACCTCCACACTCATTCTCAGCTATGCATTCCTTTCTTTCTTCATCATTTTGGAAAAAAAAGTTGTTTCTTTTGCTCTCCATTGAAGGAAGAACTGCAGACTACCCAATGTGGTTTGGGTAGTTAAGGTTTTTTATTATTTTTGTTATTATTACATATACGTACTATAAGTGAGGAGAAATGTTTGTGTGTGTGTGTGTATGTGTGTATGTGTATGTGTGTGTGTGCGTGTGTGTGTGTGTGTGTGTGTGTATGTGTGTGTGTGTGTGTGTGTGTGTCTTTAGTCATTCTAAATCAGCTCTAGTCCTTGGCCTGAGCTTTGACTTGGCTGTGAAGTAGTAAGAGGGTAGTTGGTGGTCTGGATCATGTTACTGGGCCAGCTGTCTCTCTGAAGTAGGAAACTCCAAGGGACAGATCAGAATAATAACACCACAGCAAGCTTAATGCAAGACGACCCTAATCTTATCCCTAATAAAATCAACTCCATCGTCACTGTGTCTGTTGATGCTCCCAAATACACAGACATAAACACAATGTCAGGCATGCTTGTACGCAGACACAAGCGGGCACATGCTCAAGCACACACACAAATACCAAATGGGCTGGTAGAAATAAAAATACTGTAAGTGAATGTATTCGGCTGGCCGATATGGAGAAAATCCGACATCACAATATTACTGACCAAATCTCTTGCTGACGATATAGCGACGATATTGTAGTGTTAACAATTGGTGCTTTAACAAAATATTTTCACAATTAGATTTTTGATTAATAATCATCAATAATGTGGATAAACTGTAACTGTTAATTCTAACACGATATCTAGTCTCATGTCACGTAGTCTTGTATTGCCAGACCTTCCTCCACAGCGCTGCAAAGGAGGGTCTGGCTAGTCCACACAGCATTCCGGGATGGAAAACATGCTCTGGTTTATTGGCATTTCTTTAAACCAATCACAATCGCCTTGGGCGGCACTAAGCTCCGCATGGAGCTGCTGCAAAATAGCCTCGGGAAGGAACTTGTTTTGGTGGAACGTGTACGTTCAAAGGTTGTTTTAGTCATGCAAGATAAAACTCCGATTGGACAGATAGTCTAGCTAGCTGTCTGGATTTACCCTGCAGAGATCTGAGGAGCAGTTAACCATAGTCCTCAGAAATCGCCCGGAGTTAAAATTTACAACACAAAGAAAGGAAATATATTGCCCGGCCCTACATGCGCGCATTGCCACCTTGCATACACACACACACACACATACACACACACACACACACACACACACACACACACACACACACACACACACACACACACACACACACACACACACACACACACACACACACACACACACTTTTGGCTCTTTTCCACAATTTCCTATGTGCGTGTCAACCAGATTGTCCAATTACCCTTGTGAAGAAAAGGACAAGGGTCAAAGTTAGGTTACCATGGGGAATGAAACATCATCAGCCTGCATGGACCTACTCAAATCTTCTCCTACAACATGTTAGCTTTTCCTGTGTGTGTATGAGCCTATGAATGTTTTTCTTAGCGTTTCATTATCAGCGCTCTGGTGACAGATGGTGCGTTGGCTTTCAAGAAGGGAAATGGGATTCTCTCTTGGAGGAAATCACTCAGAAAGACAGTGTTATCATTCTCATGTTGGGTTAGTGGGGAAAAGATTGACAAGTGGCCACAGACTAATGCTATATGAAAGAGAGCCTTGGCGAAGACAGCATTCAATCTGCACACTTGTTCATCTGGTTGCAGGATTTAGCCATTGTCTATGGTCTTTAATCATTATAGTGCATGAGGTGGACCATACATCTTTCTCTGTCTCTCTCTTACCTCTGTCATGGAAGTAATCAGTTTAGCTGTGACATTCTGTTTTTCTGTGGTTTCCCTGGATTCCTTGTCAATATTTAATTAATTTGCTAAACGCAGAGGGTAAAGATTAAAGAAATGTAAATTGGATTATCAAAGGCACAGAGGAAGGCAGACAGAGAGGTTGACTCACTGCAAAAATCCAACCAATTACAGTGGATTACTAGACTTGTTTGGCTCACACTATGATGCTACATCTCATGCTATTATCACATATATTACAGTCTGGTGGCTGTAAACACACAAATAACATTATAGAAGCTGGCATTGCCATATCTGGAAAATGTTTAATAGACTATGAGCAAAGCTAATCCAACAAAATCCAGTAAAATGTGGAACAAAACAATAAATTCATAAATAAATGACAGGGGAAAATAAGACAGTGCACGAAAATGTGCATAAATATAAATCAACACATGCAGGAATTATACAGTGAGAAATATAACATTATTTTTTTAAACCCCCGCACACTAAGAGTAGTTTAATAACCATCTTGCTCTTTCCCACATTTTTACACTGTCAAACTTTTTGCAGTTCACTGTAACTTTAACAGACCTTTATTGATTCAGAGCCGTTTTAGTTGCTTCACACTTTCTTTACGCCCCCTCATTCCACCAATGTTCACTTACCTCTCGTCCACCTCCCACTTCATGCTTTACTTTTCCATCAGTCTCTGCATTTAGTTCCCACACATACATGTTGAACATACATACAGTACTCATTTACACACACACACACACACACACACACACACACACACACACACACACACACACACACACACGCAACACAAAAGTCCTGACTTAAACAGAATGTCACAGAGTACCCCAAGGTGAACCTGGATAGGATGCTAAGGATTGTGCAGGGTTGTGCAAGCAATGTGGGGGGGGGGGGTTGTAGACCCAATTAATCGGACACTTTGACTCCACTTCCGTCTTATCCAATTTACCAAATCCGCCAGACAAACTATTAATGTGCACAATGCCTATGTGAAAACTTCTTTAACCCCCATTAAATTCAACCAAGGTCATAGCAAGTGTATGTTTATGCTGGCGTGGGATCAAACTAGCCCTATTAAATGTGATTTGAGGCAGGAGGGGGGCTGAGGCGGCAAGAGTGTGGCTGGTATGGCAGGGATCTTGTGTAAACAGCCTGCATAAGGGCATTATTTTCCAAAATCCTACTTACTGACGGCTTAAAGGTAACATTGAACAGCATTACAGCAAAGTAGTATTGCTGTTTTTGTGGGAGGGGTTCAAAAGTTCACAGCAAGGTCCTTCTGGCCAAAACCATATTGTACAGTGACAACAGTCAGTAAACATGCCCAATAACCTTCCTATACTAGTAATTACAGTAGGAAGGATGGTGTAGGCACGTGAGTGTATGTGTGTTGTTTGTTGAGTGGATTTGTGTGCATTTTTTAATGATGTGTGTGTTTTCTTAAATGGTAAGCATGCAAACAGCATGAAAGAAAGAAGGATTACTTCCGAGGTGAGGCAGACCTTGGCTGGGTGGAACATTCTGGGACACTATCTGTTTCCTTACCTCAAAGGTCAGGGTTTGTTCACACAATCTGAACAAGGACACACATATACCACACACACACACACACACACACACACACACACACACACACACACACACACACACACACACACACACACACACACACACACACAGGCATGTAGAACAAGACCGTAGCAACAAGGAAATTAATAGATGTGGGCAAACACACTCAACACAGAGAGACAATCTACTGACACGTGCAACACACACAAACCTCTGATTAAAGATGAGTAAGTACCACATACCAATCTGTAGCATTAGTGCAGTCTCATTTAGGGGTGACAAAATATCCAGGCAGCAGACATGCAGGATGCTTTATCACCAGCAATGCTGACTGCTTATAGAACAGTCAAGAGTGGTCAGCAATGAGGGTCACCTGTAATGTATTTTGTGCCTTATGCATATAGGATTCCTATATATAATGATGCAAACATGTTTCCTTTGCTTGAGCAGTATTAGAAGTGTTGTCACAAATAGGCCTCTGGTTAAGAGCAGTGCACGGTGTGTAAACTGTGTGTAGAGTGTCTGGGGATTTCCAAAATTGTTGTGTTTGGACGGTACCTATTAGACCCTTTTCCAGCAGCTGTGAGAAAAAGGAGGATTTATGCACCTCTCTCTTTTCCTGGCTGCTTCCACCCCCAATTCCAAGTTTTCATTGCTCCAGAGTTGGCACAGCAGGGACAAGCCAGCGAATCCAAAATTCCTTACACTCCTCCACCTTCTGCTCTACTTACCTCAACAGGATTCTCCTATTCGTCTGTTGTAAACAAGTTTGCCATCACTCACAGAACATCCAACTCTTTGTATATTGAAATACAGTTGAACAGGGATATTTAGCATTCTCATGCAGGCAAGAGGTACTTAACCCTGTAATTGTTTAGCTTCCATACAGAGCTTCAGAACTCACTTTTCAGGGTCAGGAGATGGAAAGAGCAAACAAAGCGATGTGAGGCTGAATAGAAGAAACATTAACAAATTGAGTCTCTAAAGACAAATTTAACAATTTTACAAGAGTGAAAAAGTATAAGCAAAACATGTTTCCTTTTGTAAGGAATCCACGGAGGGCAAGTCATTTTCCTGTTCCTAGTTAAGCACCACAACTGTTTGCCAATATGAACCAACTGTTAGGACGAAGGGGTCCAGTAACCCGGCACTGCTCTGAGTAGACAAACAACACTAATGGCTTCCCAGAGAAATCAACAACTCACAACAGCAGCATCATCATCTGTGACTGCATGCAATCCCCTCGGATGACTGAGGGACAAAAAGCAGCAGTTGAACTATGCAATATGCAATATGCATCGTGAAAGAGGCTCATTTTGTTGTTGTTTGTGAATTAAAGAGGCTATGGTACTATAGAAACATGTTTATCAATTTAGCATTTTCTTAAACACTATGGTAGTCTTTTGCATGTCTATAGCTCATTTGAACAAACTAAGCAGCCCTGAAGGATGTAGGAATTTACAAGTGCGGATGGTATTGCGGCACAAATCAGGCTGACTTGTATGAACGATTATTTGGTTTGTATCCAAGTGGGATCATAGCTTGCTGACTGTGTGTGGGCTTTCTTTCTGGGCCACAGTCCATAGCTGTGGATGAACAATTGTAACTGTGGTCACAAGGCTACCCCTACACACAGAAACCACACACACACACAGACACACACACACACACAGACACACACAGTTAGATCATCCTAACCTAGAAGCACAGCTAGATGACTGAAAACAGAAAACAACAAAAAAGCAAGCCATTAAGGGAATTATAGACTTAAAACATTTTTTGGGGAATGGTTCCGGTTGCAAGAATAGGATTAAATCTAGAACGGAGGATGAAGGTTTTAAATCGCGATGAATTTCTGCCAGTGACCATTAAAATTGGTGCAGATGGTGTTTTTTAGTTTGGTCTGGTTTCTGTGCTTAGATGTGAGGGTTACAGCCATTGTATGTTGTTGCCTCACTTCACACAGTGACATTACAGCATGAAATGATACACACACACACACACACACACACACACACACACACACACACACACAAGCCAGATGGACACCTGAGGACACTCTCAATCGCCCTCCCTCTGTCTGTCTCTCTGTCTCACACGTGTGCTCACGCGAACAAACACATCCAACACATTCTTTGCCATCGCCACAAACAAAAGCAAGGACCCCAAATGCACTTTACATCCTATATGAATGCATTCATTAGTTTCCAACATACTCATTAAACCATTTTGATGTTGAATAGGTGTTGATATAGTGGCAGCCTCCACTCATTTTAAATCTAAAATGAAAAGAATCATGTTAAAAGCTAAGTAAAATATCATGAACATTGGGGAATGTTTGCATTACTGATGGCAACCGATTTGGTTGAGCTGCAACAATTGTTCAATTACAGATTAGTCGATTGACAAAAAATTAAGCAGCAACGATTCTAATAATTGAATGATCTTTCAGTTAATTTTCCTATGCAAAAGTGGCTAAATTTAAGTAAGAATTTGCTGGTTTCTTACTTTTCTATGATTATTGAATACCTGTTGGTTGGTCAAAACAAGACATTTGAAGATATCAACCTGGACATCAAACACCTAACATACAAGCTATAAAGAAACAAACATGGTAGCATGCCGATTACCACTTTACAGTCTTTAAAAGATTACAATTAGTTTCAGTTTTTGTTTTATCTGTATCAAGTGGTTTCAGTAGTACTGTTTGACAGGGTTTTTAGACATTTCCCTCTTGTTATGCTGTCCTAGTGTGAAATGTAATGTTCTGTGCTCTATAACAGACACTGAGGCTATCATGAAGGCCCACACAGTCACTAGCAAACACATTTACATCTATGACACATGGCTCTTTGTTTGGATTGAGTGAGCAAAAGAGGGGGACCTGTATTTGTTTCCTTAGCCACTGTTAAAAGTGAAGGAAGGAAACACTCTGTTCTACATGCCATCACTTCCCATATTCGTCACACTGCTCAAACTTAGTGAAATAATCTGTACCCGATGTAACACACATACACACACACACACACACACACACACACACACACACAACACACACAAACATACACAGTCTAACGTGCACAAACATAGACCCACACAGGCCGATACACTTGAAATCAATTTCACTTGCCCCTTGTCATGCCTGTCCAGATGATGGCCCTCCTCCGTTTGTGTGAAGGGCCAATCATGTTTATTGCTGTTGCCTTGGGCATGTGGTGAGGTAGCGGGTGAAGTGAGGTAAGTGGGCTAGAAACAGAGAGAGAGAGAGAGAGAGAGAGAGAGAGAGAGAGAGAGAGAGAGAGAGAGAGAGAGAGAAAAAAAACACCCACAACAAAACAAAACTGAGAAGAGAAAAGACTGTCAGTGCTGAAAAATCCCAGCATCAGAATTCGATACGGCATCTCATATACTCATATACAGTTTTACCCCATCATTACCACAACGTATCAAGTACTCTTCGGTTCTGGAGCAGTGCCAAAAAATAGACTTGCTGTCTAACAGTGTGTGCATGTGTCTATGTGAGTGTGTGTAGGCGCATGTGTCCTTTCTGTCCATTGGTAGATCTCTTGCTCTGTATTACTGCATGACTCATGAGGTTCCAGCATTTGACACAATAAATGTAGTGGGTTGTTATTTTAATTTACATGCATTGCAAACAAAAAAAATGCCCTGCCTTATTTAGTTAACCAGAAAAAATATGGCTTTTTTTCCAATACAGGAATGAGTATGTTCCAGAACACCAGCAAATAAGGGAAGATTATGGAGCAGAGACAAAATAGGGGAAAAACCCTTGATAGGCACAAAAGAAAAGAGAGAGAGAGTGGGCATGATGTGAGAGTTACTCACCCGGCACAGGGAACATTCTGGTTCAAGGCTGTCAATCAACCCCCTACCCCCAAACACACACATACACACACTCCTGTTCCTTTCTATCCGTGGCCAGATGCACCTGGAGGAACCCAAGCAACTCCGAAAAAGCACAGAATCCCAAATGTATGAGTGTATGTGTGTGTGAAAGAGAAAGAAAGAACCCAGATGTTTCCTTGCCCTTGCCTCTCTCTCTCTCTTTCTCTCTCTCTCTCCTTGCCTGGTGGGGTGTCTGAGGGCCGTGGACGTGTGCACTCTGTTGTGACTAGTACCAGATGTGCTCCATTGACCCATATCACCTAGGCAGTAGACATGCCACATAGGCCAGAATCTTCAAGACCCACCGCACAATCACACACACCTGTTTCCATTCATGAGCCATGCTAAGAGAGGTGCATCTTGGGAAACACTGTCAGCTTTTTTCATCTGGCGTTTATGTCTTTCTCCCTGCTTTTCATTGTCTAGATTTCTTCTTGTTTTTGTCTTTCTCTTGTCAAGCTCATCACTGAGATGTTTGCTCTGGGGAATAGGTAGGGGCCTAAGGGAGATTTCAAGGTTTTGAGAAAACAGGCCTAATGACATGGTCGATAGATATTAATTTAATTTCTAAACACAGAGCTGGTTCTTGGTAACTAGATATTCAAGGAGGAGGCCTGTTTGATTTGGGACTTTGTTTCATGTTACTGATTCTGAATTAGCTTAAGTAAATACACCTGCACGACCTGCGACTACTCCAAGGGTCAAAGTCATTCAAACATTTAAAGAATGGTAATTAAATTACCCTTGGTGCTGAATAACTTTAATTTGGTAGCTACACAAATTGCTTCCAGCTTTTGTCTTCTACAAAGCTCCCCCTTCAGCTGTGCTTTAATATTTTATCAGGCAGGGCTTGTGGCAACAAACAGCCACTCATTTTCTAAATCTTAAGTAATCAAAGCTAATTCTGACCATTTAAAAAGTGCTTTGGTTTCTGTTGTTTTTGCTGTAGGTGAACAACGGTGGCAGGCTGACTGAGAGAAGGAACTTTACGACTGGGGCTAAAGCTAACATAAGCTCTTCTACGCCAAATGAACTTCCTCGTCTTGCTGGCCTGATTTATGAAGTGAAATAAAAATGGGTCCCTGCGTGGTATTAGTGGGTTTTTCAGAGGGGGCGAAATGGGACTTAGGGCCTATATTTCAGCTGCCTTGTGGGAAGGTTTGGGCCCAGGTGGGGCCTCTTAATATGGTTCGACTGAGGTCCACGTGAAGTGCAGCCACAATGCTCTACAATAACTCTTCATTTTGATCCTGGCCTATTGCCAGCATATCTACTACCTGAGTCTCTTTGAAGAGCGACACATTGGCCTGGGTATTTAACCATGCTGTTTGAGGTCCTGGCGCTGGGAGCACAGAGAGAGAGAGAGAGAGAGAGAGAGAGAGAGAGAGAGAGAGAGAGAGAGAGAGAGAGAGATGTAAAGGGGAGGGCAGAGAGTGAAAAAGACTGCAGTGGCAGAGGCAATACAGGCTTGAACTCTGATGAAATAATCCAGTTTGTGAGCTGACAGAACAGACAGAAAGAGAGATGAGCAGCAGCAACAGAACAGCAGCCCCCTGGTGACCTCAAGTTGTTTCATAACCGACCCCATCCTCCCTACAATTCTGATTACAAAGTAAACCTCTCTAGTTGCTCCTCTTTCATCCTTGTCAATGATACTGTATCTTATGTATTGACATATTGTATTTCATAATGTTACATGCTGGTGGCTAAAACTGTTATATGACAACTCCAAATAGAACAAAAATATAGGAGCCAGATCTTGATTCTGATTTGATGCTCCATACAAAAAGAAAACAATTAAACAAAAAAAATACAATATTAATCTAAATGGAAATGGATTGATATTGATATTGCTCTTGCAAAGAATCACCTCCTTTATCTAAAAAAGAATTCAATAACTCTATAAAGTCTCACATCTGCAGCTTCGGTGTGTTTATGCCAGCCAGCTTGCTACAGAAGAGTATACTGAAAGGGCTCTGCTGGATGGAGCTCTTGGCTTTGATATAGTTTTCTGGGCTGGAACTTTGGCAGCATGTTAAATATTAATAGCGATTAACCCAGTTCAAGCTCTGCAGCAGAGAGTACAGACAGAGTTCAAAGAGCCTTCTGCTCTGTGCGGGCACTCTCTGCTCTCCAGCAGTTTAGCCCTGCTATCAGGAGGCTGCTGCTGCTGCTGCTGCTGCACTGCACCACAGATCAGACTGGCCTTTCTCACTTCAGTTCAAATAGAGAAAAAAAAAAAAAAAAAAAAGAAAAAAAAAAAAAAAGAGAGAGAGAGAGAGAGAGAGAGAGAGAGGCATGATAGAATACATATAACATGTGTGAACAGTGTGTACAGTGAAGTTCTCAGAGGCTTTAAAGACTTAATTAGCCAATAATGAAAAGGCAGCCTGGTTAAGCTCTCTGTCCCTCTCTCTCTCTCTCCTCTGCTCTATCTCTCAAACTACAACCACCCCCCCTCCTCCCCACTTGTTCTCACTTGCTGAACTCCTGATAAACTCAGTCTTTCATAGCTACAACATTCCTCAGCCTGGCACATTCCCCACTAAATAGGCCTGGACACCTCAGAGATCAAACACAATCTCCATTGTGCTGCAATTACCCAGACCTCTGTCTCAGTTCCCCTGCCCTTCACCCCCACCTAAACACTTTCTTTCTCTCTCTCTGTGTGTCTAACTCTCTCCACCCACCCCTACATCTCTCCTCCATATCCCTCTTTCCCTCTGGAGATGATGGTTCTGACGCACTGGGCCTCAACAAAAGCAGGCTTTGTTTACAGAGAGAGTCTTTGGAGAGGAGTCCAGGGCAACCGAGTGCTGTCAGAGGGGAAGTGTTGGCTGGATGCTTCGCAGAGCGCTGAGAACCAAGCATGTGTACAACACATGATCCTGTGACCCTTTCTGCTCAATTGCATCAATTTAGAACATGTTAACTCTTTGCTGGGTAGGTCAAAGTGTCACGCTTGTGTGAATGTCTTTTTTTATATAATGTATTAATGGAGAATGTGCGGTCAACATGTGGAGGTTTGGAGGGCTGCATTGTTATTTATATTTGCTCAATCTCAGCTGAATTCAAAACGTGTCTCCAGATGTGGTTTTTAATTTGCAGTTGAAGACAGTGGATAGTTTTTCTCCTATTCACTTTACCACAGTATACTGGCTCATGACGTTCTTCCTTCATCCTCTTTGCTTCACAGGCTCATTAATCTTCAGTGTTCAGAACAAAGTGTCCTTTAGGACCTTGGGCACTTTGACCATCAGTTACACAAACATTCTGTTTGTTGGTTTAGACAAAAGTGAAAGCATATGCTACATGAACTATAACTCACTGAGATCCACACAAATCCCCGCTGAATACACTAATGCTGAATAATGCTTTCACTGTTCACAGTCCAGTGTGGTGACATCATTCCCAATGGCAGTCCACTTCACGGCCCATTAATTGATAGACTCTGTAAAGTTAAAACTTCAAATTAACAATAAAAAAGATTAACAGAAAAAGGGAAAAAAGACAAACAGAAAACTCTGAGAAAATTACAATCGATGCGACTCTGCTGCGAGTAATCCCAGGGCAAA
Organism: Perca fluviatilis; assembly: GCF_010015445.1. Lineage (NCBI taxonomy): Eukaryota > Metazoa > Chordata > Actinopteri > Perciformes > Percidae > Perca > Perca fluviatilis. Next base: position 16,225,485 of record NC_053117.1, read on the forward strand.
GCAGGGGTAAAATTCCTGGTGTCTGGCTTTTTCCGTCTGATGACTCTGAAGCGGTGAGAGCTGCGGAGGGAATGCGAGGTCACGCTGTCTGCGTTCCGTCCCCCATGATGCATCTGCCTGTGAGTGCGGCCCCACTGTTAGCCATTATGTACCTATTAGCCTTGATTATCTTCTGATAGCCGAGCGCCAGTTGGTTTCACTCAGCCTGACAGTCGCAGCACTTTGTTTAACCTTTCGACTGCCGGGGCAGCCACCCCTCAGCCCCGTCCAACAGAAGAAATAATGAGGGGGAATCAAGCAAAGGAATGGGATGGGCAATGGGAAAACAAAGACAACATGGAAGCGTTTAAGATCCTCAAGAGTACCACTACAACCAACACCTTCTCAGTGATGTCATTGGATGTTGTATTCGCCCTGTTGTAAAGATGCCGCAGTGTTCCTTTGCTGCACTATCTCACAACACAAGTACATTTCATTTTAATAAAAAAAAAGGTGTGACAGAAACACAAACCAAAAGAAGGATAATAAACCCCGCTTATCTTTCTCTACACATCCCTTTACGTATGTTGCCTGAGTGACACAACGTGGACACTTACAGTCTGCTTTCTCTCGCTAACATCCCCCATGAGTCCTCAAAGATCTGCCTGGCAGACATATTCAATTTGCAGCTCTTCCTGGTCCCCAGTCTACAGACGCGAGGAGTTATCTGAGACAGAATGAGAAGTGAGAGTAGAGACAGAGAGTGCGGCTGGGATAACATGGAGCCACGCGGAGCTCGGTTTCTCTGTCCCTGCCTTGTGTTAATCTCTCTGGAGAGACAGAGGTGGCCATGTTGGGTCAAAGCCTCTACATCAAGAGCCGCAGGCCTGAACAGCTGACCTTGGTCTGGGAGATGGGAGGTGACAAGAGAGGTGGGAGTTGGGAGAGTGTATGTAGGGTTACGGAGGGCAAGGGAAAGGGGAAATGTGTGTGTGTGTGTGTGTGTGTTTGTGTTGCAGTGAGATAGGCAAATAATGTTTGTGTGTGTGTTTCAGTGTGTTTGTGCTTTATCTCTTTGTAAATGCACACGGTGACACACTAGGCCCCCTGTGGCAAGGTCTATGCTATAGCACTAAAGCGTTATGCTAAGAAGTGTCCACCTTGTGTGTGTGTGTGTGTGTGTGTGTGTGTGTGTATGTGTGTGTGTGTGTGTGTGTGTGTGGCCCTTGATGCACGTTAAGCCCAGTGGAGAGGGCAGGACCCCCGCTCAGTGACAAACAGAGAGGGCAGGGAGAGAGCAGAGGCAGCTGATTCACCGCCCCTTAATGGGCCCTGAGGTGATGGAGCTTGGAAAGAAGTGTTGGAAGTGAAGAAGAATAAATTATATTATCGTAGCGTTTTGAGGTCCAGACCATTTTTAGAAGGTCTGGACCTGTGGAACTGTAATAAAGTCACCTCTTTTTTTTTTCCATAACAAATTGTGACTGGATGTTCATGTGTGAGGACTGGCCAACCAGTGTGTGACTGGGAGATGTCAACTACAGTACTGCACAGATACTAAGCGGTCAATTAGGGGAATGTAATTTTTCGGGGCAAGTTCAGAAAAAAGATGTCTATAATGTAGCATGTGCACAAAGCGCATACACTTTGCTTCTCTCATCTACACAGATGCAGCAGTTCCCATTTTTGCAAACCATACATAATTACAAGGAAAAATATTACTGAAAATGCGCTTCGGGTGTTTGGATAGATCGGGAGGCACTTTACAGTACAGTCCTCAAAAAGTCGCAGCATTCTTTGTGGCTTGTTGTGTTTTACACATTTCCATGAATCATGGATGTGTTGATGACATAAATGAGGAAATATTAGAGGACTTAAGGAGACGTGATGTTGAACTACGGCGGGATTGGACACTCCGGCGGGATCTGGTCCGGGAGTGGCAATGCGTGATGCGCTCCTGGTGGAGCGGGTGGACGGAGATGGAGTGGGGGGAGGAGGAAGGGGCACAACAGGTGCAGGTGGTGCGTTTGGAGGCCCACGCTCCATGGCTGCAGCAATCCTCTCCAGACTTGAGGAGATGCGCCCGAGAGACCGCAGCAACATCGCCGCCCGGCCAAGACGGGTATTTATTACTTTGCCGCATCCCGGACAGCTCCCGCTGGCGTGCGTCAGGCAAGTCCGCCGTCATAATAGCAATCCGCCATGGAACAAGCGCGCCTGCTCTTAAAGGGAATGTGAGATGACGCTCTGATTGGTTATTTTCACGTTACGCCCAAACCACACCTAGCTACTTCAGACCAACCCATTTTAGATTTGCGTCGGGCGCAAGAGTCATTTATCCCGCCGGTATAATAGCAACAGCGCCCGAGATCCGCCCACAAAGCTACTTGCGTTTCACGTTTGATACTTGCGTTTCAGATCGTTGAAATAGGGCCCTTTATGTTAACGGCAGTCAATTTGATTGAAAATAAAATTTATATTTTAATGAGTCAAATCTAAAATGTTGCATTAAATGTTCATGAGTGTGCATTTAGTTTTCAATTGAAGAACAGGACATCTGACAGTGGTCACCTACACTTCAACAGCAGGAGACCAACAAAAATTGCACAAGGCCTTTGTTCTTGGATCAGATTTTCACCTCTGCACCTGTTAACCTTTGTCTACCACTTTGCCCTCCTGAGTTGTACCTCCGTCCAACCAACAGAGGCTGTCAGGGTTGGGGAAATAAGCATCTATTTTGAAGGAGAGTGCTGGCTGAGTACAAGTTTCTATTAATACCTCACCATACGGATAATAGGAATCTCTAAATGGCCAACCAGCTGCTAGCGCTGCCTATCTCTGATAATCCTTCTCTCTCCCTTTTCCACTCAGTTCCTCTCTCCTCTCCTTAGGTTAAATGGCAGTGTGTGTGTGTGTCTGTACATGTGTGTGTGTGTGTGTGTGTGTGTGTGTGTGTGTGTGTGTGTGTGTGTGTGTGTGTGTGCGTGTGTGCGTGCGTGTGTGTGTGTGTGACCTGCATGGACCTTTTGCTGTGACACAGACTGGGGTCATGAACTCTGAGCCTACTCGACCCACCCCGCAACGATCACAACACCATTTATTTACAAGTTTTAGAATGTGTTGCTCTCTCTCTCAAGCACTTACACACACAGACATACACACATGCGCTCCAGACACACAAGGACATGAGCACGCACACACACTCACAAACATGCACAAACACGTACTTGCACCCACCACACAGTCTCTCCAGCCTTTAATCCTTCTCGTTTAGTCAGCGGGGGAGTTTGTGTGCAAGGTCTCTGCCCTTTGTATTGATCACATTGAACATGAGGAGGACTTCCATGCAAGGGCCTGTCCTCTGAGAGGAGACATGTATGAGGGGAATGAAAGGTCAATGGGAGCAAGAAATAGATTGGCAGAGGACACACTGGGACAAGGCGAGGCAACAACAGAAACTGAGTGGGTTGCAGAGGTACATGAAAATATGAACTCAGAGAAATGGCAACAGCCAGAGCAAATCCAGTTTTATTGTGTGTAAATGAATCAGACATTGTGGAGGTCAGAGCACTCCCACCTCAATAGCGACCCCAGTGATCTTCTGAATCAAATGCAATTGAGGATAGCCCACGTGAAGCATCAGCATTAATCTGATAATCTATGATCACAAGGTGGCACAGGTGACAAGTGCCATGACACGGCCCGTGAACTCATCTAGCATCACATTCACCTTATCACACAGTGTCAGGTGTATTAAGAAGAATAAGATACAGAGCACAATTTCCTCAAACAGCTTTTCCCTTTCTTTTACAGCACAGACAATGCTCCCTTACATGCTTTGTTTGAACGAAATTCATTATCGTGAGCAAATTTGTCTCCGTCTTTCATTAGCTGAGGTTATGTCTCTTAACCCCCATTACAAGATCAAGTCAATTATTCTATTAGTCTTCACAATTGCAGCAAACAACAGGATTGGCCTATCTTGCCTCTTAAATGTTCTGCAGAGTGAACTTCTGCAGCCTGGTGCGATGAGCTGTTACAGTATGGATAGTTATCTTTCTCCCTTTTTAGGTTTTAGGGATTATTTTGTGCAAGTGTGAAGTTGTCCAGTGTACTGTAATAATGCAGACAGATGACCAAATATATGCAGATAAAAGATGAAAAAGGGGGCTCGTTGGCTTATAGTGAAACACTCAGAAAGTACATATTAACTACAAGAAACCCACAAAGTTTGTGTGTGTCACATCAAGTCATGGGATTGGCTAATGGCAAACTGGACGGAAAACGTCGAAGGAGTCAGAAAAAGGCACAGAGGTAAAGGAACTCCTTTCAGTATAGTTTGTTTTAATTAATCACATTAAGTAAAAAACCCTCAGCAACAACCCACTTTATGCTTTCGAGTGGCAGCATCTTATGGGTCCCTGCATTCCGTTAAGCACTTTAGGCTGATCAGTGCCCCAGGAGGCCGATAAGCAGATTAGGCCTGATTAAAGTCGTATCAGTGGAATTTGAGCAGGGGACCTGCCAGGACAGACACACTCAGTGGTGCACCCCTCCTTCCCCTCCCCTCGCCCCCTCACCCTTAAATTCAACCCCCTGCTTGTTTATGACTCACCCTGGCACCTATCCAGATGCCATCAGCCCAAGTTTATCACTTACTTCACCAATATACATTACATACACACACAGCGGGATGTGTGAGACATACTTCCACACATACACTCGTTCACTACATGTGTGCACTCTGAGCGTGTGCTTTGACCTCGAGGACTATTACAACTCAACTGTTGTTGCATCTGCGTCACCAGTGTAAAACAAGGCAAAACAGGACTGTCACTGGATGTCTTCAATTTTCTCAGATGGGCGCCATGCCTCAGGGACGTATTACACCCACTCTCTATACATGCATTAATGCACATGACAGCCGCTTTCGGAAGACCTAACACACCCTGTAACACTCTCACTTTTTAGCTGGGAGATCAATATGACAGAGAGAGAGAGAGAGAGAGAGAGAGAGAGAGAGAGAGAGAGAGAGCGTATGGCGGGGTGGTGAGAGGGTGGGTGAAAGAGGAGGTGCAGCAGCCAGAACGAGGGCAATAAACAAATTAGTACAGGCTGATTTGTGGATTTGTGCCTTTTTGCCTCATTTAGAGTGAAAGGGTGGCTGGCTGAACGAGAGGTAACAGCAGGTTTCCATTCTCTGGATGCAGGACAGTAAATCACTATCCTCTGACTGGCTGGTTGCCTGAAAGGTTGACTAGCTGACTGACTAAGTACATGGAAAATGAAGTCTTATTAGCATGTTATACAACCACAGAGCCAGTAAGACAAAGTGAATCAAAGTTCTGACTTAACAGAAATGAAAAGCTTAAATTAACATTATTGAATCATGTTATGCAAAAGCGCATATCAGCATCTTCAACTTCCTCAGTTGGTAGGCTGCGTCACGTTATAAAACAGGGCATGCCCAGTTGTCTTTTCTTTTACTGGGGGTGGAGACATCTCATTGTGCCAGGCCATGAGAGCTCTTGGAGGATGCTGTTCCCATATCCAAACCACATGCTCTGTGTGCTGTGACAGTCCTCCATACAGCAGAGCCGTAAAACCCTGGGGGTGAATTCTTAAGTACTGCTGGACCATCTGTGGAGGTGGGCTCAGAGCTGTAGACTGACAGAGTTTGGCCACTGGGGTTGTCACTGACAGCCATATTAACACAATTCCTCTTTGCTGTGTATCACTGGCTCTGTGTGGGCTGGAAATAGGTTAAGACTAGACCAAGACCAAGCCAGATCAGGCGAGAGTGGGCCAGATCTGACAGAAACCACCATAATTTCCTGGAAGTATAAATAACCCTCCTCTGTGTTTGTGTAACCTCCACAGGCCTCCTCTGACAGGCTAGTCATACACATTATACACACTGAAACATATATTCCAAATGCAGCTGAGCAGGCACCCCATGCACACACACACGGACACACATACGCCACAGTCTCCGGTCCATTTCTCATCCAGTGTGTTAGCCCGGCAGCCTGTTATCCTGACCCCAGGAGAGAACGGGTCAGGTATGGGGCCAGGGAAGGTGTTTCTGATGAACTGGGTGCTTGGCTTGTACAGACACTGTGAGTGATGTTCACATGTTGGCCTCAAGAAGGACGAGGTTGGGGAAATTAGGGGGAGGTGATAGCGCAAGGAAAAGCTCTCTATAGTTTCTCACCCACTGCTTGCGGTGGAAATCTCTCTCTGTCCTTCTTACACCTTGATGATTGATGATTCTTAACACATGTCAGTATCTTCCATCTCTGTTCAGACCTAGATTCTCATATTCAGAAAAGAAAATCCAGATTGTGTCTAGATACTGCTGAGACAGATTGCAGTTTATACCTGACATCGATATACATCACAAAAGCATCTTGAGTGACCACACGTGATTAGATTTAGGTTCTCTGTTCACATTTGATTTTATCCATTGGAAACTGAGATCACTGCGTATCATTACTTATCAGACCAGCTACGAAAAAGGGATTACTGTGTCAATTTCAGTAGATTTCTGACTCAGTTAGGGACAATATTATTTGAGGCTTGACTAGTCAGATCTCAGTTACTTTTTTTATTCAACAGCACCTGTATCCCACTTGTGATCTGGTCACCCAAGACACATTATAGTGCTAAAAGTGTTAAGCCACAGTTTCTCTTGCTCTCCTTATTCCGGCAGGTTGCCATGAGGCTGCTGCTGATTATGCCTTAGCTTGAGCCCAGTAAAAGTGATGGCTGTGTGAGGATTGTTTGACAACTGTTTAGAAGAGTCGGTGGAGCTCATTAGAAGGATAGATAGCCAGCCTGGTGGCTAAGACAGGAGAGACGAATGAATGGCAAGAAAGATAGGATGATAACAGAGATAAAAGAGGAGGGAGAGAGAGAGAGACAGACAGATAAGCATACAGTAGGAGTAGGGACAGTCAGTGGATGTGGTACATGTAAACCCACTGTCTTCTGCTATGTGCAAAGTGGGAAACTTTGTATATATTTCTGACAGGGAATGTGTGAATATATGTGTGTGTGTGTTGCAGAGGTGTGAGGCAAGAGAGCACTGTTTGCCAATGGGGAACCTGTAGGTCATTCACTCTAAGCATTAATTAGGGATCAGAGGCTACGTCCCCTGTAGCCTTCACACATACACAAGCTTTACAATCTACACCCTCTGGCACACCCTCACACACTACTCGTGGCCTTCTCTTCTTGAGGTCAGGTGGGGTCCCCCCCACGCTCAGGAGTGGTCATTGTCCCCCCCTTTTTTTAATACCAATCCTCTTTATTACCCTGATTTATGTAATTGTAGGTTGGGGTAAACTCAAGTTTCAAAGAGTGGTCTGATGGCACCCGCACAACACTTGTTTCATACCTACTTTTTCTCTATGGTATTGCTATGACTTAGCAACGCCTGAGGAAACACAAGTTTAAAAGATGCTCTGATGGCAAAACACAGCCTGGTTTCTCCCTACTTTTCTCTATGGTATTGCTATCACTTCTGCCACGCCCTGAGAACACACACATACTCCCAGTATGCTGCTGGGAATAAATTCTGATAATCCAGTGGGGTCCCAGGATTCCTGTCTCCCCTGTGGTTTTAACCATGAAGACATTTCACTTTTTAAAGTCTCTCGCTCGCACATTTTCTCACTCAACCCAACACCTCTTTCGGTCTTTAGAAGAATGCAAAAAAGCCATCTGATTCATTGTGGAGCCTCCAATGTTCATTGGCAATGAATTATTTTAATGATGGGAGACTCTTAGAAAAACAAAGCTCCTAAATCACAAAGCTGCTCAAGATATTGTGAAGGGCCATTTTCATCCTGTCCAAAGCACCATTTGGCTCCCATGAACCAAACCGACACAGACAAAAGAAAATAGAAAATAGAACCATTGCAAAAGCTTTTGTTGTAGAACCAACTGATTTTGAGCGATTAGCTACTTTAAAAGCCAGCAACGGAATTAAAGGGGATTATTTTTTGGTAAACAACAGTCAAAGGTTAAGAAAACTGTGCAAAGCTTGGAGTTAAAAAAAACATTAAACTCCATTCATTTGACAGAGAGGTGATTAAACTTGTTTAAATAAAAAAGGAAAACACCTTCCTATATAATGCAGTACACAAAGTACAGTCTTAAAAATTCCCATCGCTAATTTCGCATTACAAGCTTAACAAAGATAGGATTTAACATTGCACCTGTGTTAGTAAGAAGAGGCTCAAATGGAGTCTGGAGTCCCAGCCAGGTAAATTATCCCTTGTCACCATAAGGAAATCAGTCATACAGACGGTTTAAGGAGCTAATAGGTAGCAAAAACATAGGCTCTGAGGAAAACACAAGTACCACACATTTTTTTGTATGATACATAGCCATAACAGGTGTTTTTGTGTTTCGTTTAAAAGTTTTATTGTGTCATTTTCCATTGTATTGGCTACAAACTGAATGTTAACAAAGCTGGGAAAATGCAGTGCTGTTATTGTTTGAACATTTAATAACATGTCTACATATATAAGGAAGATCCAAAGGATCACTGCCACACACATGCATTGATGCATATGTCCACACACACAAAGATAATACTGAATGTGCGCGCAAATGCAGTTCAGCGGAGTGGCTAACCCACTAACATCCTCTAATCCATAGGCCACAGCCACTCCAGATAGCATCTTTATGCCTGCTGTGGACAGCCCACACTTATTACCTGGGATATAATCATCTCCCATTTCTTTTTGCCTTTCCCTCTGGCTACACACAGGAGCACCTGTCAATCAAAGTGGCCACTAATGTGCTCCATATGAGAGCCAACAAGTGGGGAATTCTGGAAATCCCTTATTCTGCCCTTTTATTTACCCTCCTGATAGGTAGACAAATTTCCTTATTGACATGAGTAATGTGGTGATCGGAGACAGAGGAAGGATATTTTCAGTTTCTTTTTTTAAAAGTGCTTGTTTAAAGTTGTGGTGATGGAGCAATAGATAGGGAAGCATGATGTTATGGATCTGCGGGGTCCGGTTGAGATGTCTTGTTTTGAAATAATTAAATGTGATCTCTCGTGCCCTTGATCCTGGGGGGTAAAGGAACACAAGCAGGTGAAATGAACCACATAATTGAAAAATCCAGAGTGCAATCCAAAACTAAGTGGCCTTCTGAAACCATATCACGGTGGGCACAACAAATTTAATAAATAACTGCTGGGCACTCCAGGGGGGTTAACGGAGGGGGGGGGGCTCTGCTGTCCCGTCAAAGGGGCCCAATGTTTCCAGGGGTCGCAGAGCGTCCGCCGGGAGCGGAGGTGACACCGAGTGTGTTGTCAAGCGTAAATCCCATTGCAGAAGGCCCTCGCGAGATGGGTGTCCATATATCAAAGGTCTCACTGACTTGGGCTGCCATTTGATCTCCACTCAGGAAATTCAAAATTCCAGGCAGATGAGAGGTGAAACTGAGAGGCCCTTAAGCCCAGCTTGTGCTAGTGATTAGGGGCAGCTGTTTCGATTCACATTTCGAAGGACTTGAACTCTGCAACCTGCCACATTTTTACGCGGAAAGACAGCGGCCATGGCCGTGGTAGTCTAAGGCCAAGATGGGAGAGTAGGGGGGTTATGGAAATGATCCAGGAGATATGATAAAATGCATGTATGGAGTGTTCTATGTATTATTATTATTTTTTTTATCATTAATCTTTTTCTACAAAAACAATTCAATATTAAAGCATGTAAATATGTTTCTTGGCATATCCCCGTGAGACACAAAAACATCATACAGAAAATTCCACACTCAATTGAGAAGTATGGGACATGTGACTGGTGTGCAAAGTCCAAACTACTTTTTTTATATATATATATATATATATATATATATATATATATATATATATATATATATATATATATATATATGTATTGTAGTTGTGTTATTAATGAAAAACTACTAATGTAACCTACTGATGTACTAATGTTAATGTTAATGCACGTTTGGAGTTATTCCAAGGTGACCACAACATCATACTTAATCCCACCCCCCTCTTGCAGCACACGTCATTAGCCATGGGATAACAGAGGTAATGACACTCGTGTCACTAGTGTCTTTGGTGAAAGGACGGAATAAAAGGATGTGAAATGTGAAGGATGCATAGGACAGATGCAAAAAAGAGTGGAGTGATAAAAGGCAGGACATTGAGCTAAAGAGAGAGGGAGAGGTGTGTGACAGACACAGAGAGAATGAGGGAACAGGCGCAGAGTGGTGCAGGCACATAAACGATTAGTCCCAAACATGAGCTGACAGCTGGATGCCTGACCTTGGCTGGATGTGAGCACAACAACCCCCAGCGTTCATTTACATCCTTTCCATGCCAAGTCATTTAGACACAATTCTTATTCCAGTGAAAAGGAGGAGGAAGAGGAGGGAACCTCAGGTCAACCCTTTCTAAAAGACCTCCACCAGTCAGCCAAGTTCAGAGGCGGGGCTTAGAATGCGGTGGCGTTGGCATTATAGACAACCTTCACACCCGTCTGAGTCATTTTGGGCAGACTGACACATTCACATTCAGAGTCATATTACGAAGTGTCAATGATGGGTTGCTTAGAGGTGTTAGTGAAGAGAGTCTAGGCCCCCTATTTTTAATGCCATGTAAGTTGGGGAGATGCCCAGCTTATTAGACCATGATCTATCTGCTCTTAAACAGGCTCGGAGGTCCTACAATTGTTGTGATCTAGGTCACGGGTGAACAGCTGACATGTCAATCGGTGGATGAGCATGCTAACTGACAGATGTAAATCATCAATATTAAATACCTTGTTTATATCCGATTTCATTTACAAGAAGTCAGTAAATATAGGCCAAGATTACGCCACAACTCACCAAAATCCACAGAGAGCAACATGACACCAAATAGATGTCATTACAAAAGTCTGTCTACTTTTCTCTAACTGACCTTTCACTCCTCTTTAACCTTTTGGACTCTCCATTCTGCACCTACCTGTAGATAATCCTAATGATTCTCTTATCAGGGAGCAACTAGAGGGGCCAGCGACCCCTTGACCTGCCTCAGATACCTAGTAAGTGATTGTTTGAGGACACTTGTCTGAGAATACATTCAAGGATCTAAGGCTCGTCACTCACATGAGATGACAAAGGGGACTTCCCTCAGGAATCATACTGCTCTGATCTAAAACTTTAGGGGCCAAACTACTACTAAAATGTTTGTGATTATTCCGCTCTTCATATTAAGCCATTCTTTATCACATTGTATCCCACAGTAGCAAACAGTCTTGTTCATAATTTAACATACAGACTTTACCAGAAAGCAAAGCTTATCAGAAGGCAGCACTTAATTGGATCAGCCATCCAGGCCCTGTGAACCCTGCTTTGCCATTCACCCAAGTGAGAGAAACCCTCTGCCAGACCTTTCTGCCACCCTTATGTGCTGTGGGCCGTGCCCTGGATTTATGGCACATTTCACACTACACCACCATGCAGAGAGCCAGTGATCTGGACCTAGCACTGGGGTGTTAATTGGTCAACCTCTGCCAATAAGCATGACAAATAACTCATGACTGCCTGGGCTTTCTTGAGGTACAGTAGATGACATCCCCTCATTTTCAAAAGGGCCGCGTTTACCATTGTATGCACATTACTTGTGTGTGCTTGTATGTGAACACACTCCAGCCGGCAGGTGGGGGGAGATTTCCAAACTACCAGTAAATGAGAAGTGGAGTGTTTCAGGTATTACCCCCGCTGTTCCTATCCCCTGGGGCTGAATTAGATTCACATCTGACTGAGAAGAGTGGAGCAGAGTGCTGTGTGTGTGTGTGTGTGTGTGTGTGTGTGTGTGTGTGTGTGTGTGTGTGTGTGTGTGTGTGTGTGTGTGTGTGTGTGTGTGTGTGTGCGCGCGCGTGAGTGAGTGAGTGAGTGTGTGTTGGTCAGTCAGCTTGTTCCTGCACCTGTCTGTGTTCCACATTGAAGTGTACATGTGTGGGATGTGGTTGTATTCAGAGGAGCAGAGGGAAAAGTAAGAGTGGTGTTTAAAGCTCAGCACTGACATGAGGAGTGTGTCAGACTGATACTACAGATACACTGTGGTGCGCAGTGTTCTCTTCACCGAGCAGTGGACTTACTTTGGGTAGTACAAGTGCAAAAGAGGTTTTCTGAAATAAACCTTGACTTGTTTCCACATGTTGTTTTCTACCTCTCAGCTCCATTCCCTCGCTCCCTCTATGCTTTGTCCATTTTTATTAAATTCAACATAAACGAGGAGAACTAATTTCACGCCAGGTGAGGAAATGTGACCTTTACTCTGCTGAGATGAACAGTGTGTGTGGGCATGTGTTTGTAAGTGGGTAAGTGCTCCATGCTAATTTAAAAGTATATCATCAGCTAATATACTGCATATTCCCACATTTTGTATTTGCTTCCTCAGATGCGACGACAACATGTAATTGCACCACACTGTGTAACAATGCATGTAATACCGCCATTCTGTCAATTATCTCCAGAAGTGTGGACATTTACTGAGCTTGGTTAACCCCAAATGTTAGCAGCTAACATGGAGCAGCACATCAAGCATTAGGCCTGATACACTAACTCAGCCCAGTCTTGTGGCTCTGAAATTCCTCCAACTTTATTGTGTTAGGGCTAATTATTTTTAATGTGCCTTGTTGTAAACTATTACTTTAGGAAGACCCTGTTCTAATCACCCATGGGCTTGTTTATATAAACTGGTAAATTGGTTAACGAGTCTCTTGCTTTCTTATTCATTTTGTCAAAGAGTGTTTGTGCAGTTGCAGATGGGCAGTAAATCAAACTCACTGTAGCATTAAAGCGCAGCCAAGACTCTGGCTTTTGTTTCCAATTGAGACTATGTATGCGTTTGACCCTGAACGAATGAACCACACTCCACTTCAAAAGAGGTTGCCACTGAAGTTGATTTTACAATCACAAAATGTACATCACCCGATAGCCTGGCGAAGCTACAGTTTAACGCAAACAAGCAACACATGTTAGGTTCTTTATTTGTGTGAATGTTTGTGTGTGTGTGCAACCTTACAGATGTACTGTATGCGCGTGCGTGCATGTTTTGAGTGCAGAGAGAGACAGGGAAAAAACTACAACCGAATCTAAAAATGTATCCTTTGTCAATTCTGGAAGTCTTGCTGCTTCTCCATTGACACAAATGTAGCGATGACAAAAAGAGCCATTGATATAATCTTCGACCATGACAGGCATTAAATAGCCTAATTCAGCCTGCTTCTGTATTAAGCAACTCTAAAGCTGATTTCAATTGCCAGCTCCTCAGTGGGGGGGCAGCAAGGAAGCAGACAGACAAGGGAGGAAGGAAAGAAGCAAGCAGAATCTAGCTGGCAGGCAGAGTAGAGCACCCACCCTCAGCCCAGAGCCTGTAAACTCAGATTAGGGGGTGGATCAAAGCCTGGATTTAATCTGGGCCACTGGGCAAGGGCGGGGATTATGGCACCGTGGCACTGTGTGGCACTGAGGTTTGCCCTCACCGCACACACGTGGATGTGTGTGTGTGTGTATGTGTGTATGAAAACACACACATTGAACCTATTCATGTGCAAACAGAAATGCATGTGTACACACACACACACACACACACACACACACACACACACACACACACACACACGCATGCTACTTTTGAATCAATAACCAAGGAGGCGAACAAAGTTTAAACCCTGATCTATCTCTCCAGAATGGCCACAGGCAAAAGGATGACACTAGGCGACTGTGACATTGAAGGAAGAGGAAGTGTAAAAGGCGAAGGAGGGCTTAGAAATGAATGTTAAGGGTTGACAAAAGGCAAAAAGCTCCATAACCTCCACTCTCTACCCACAACTCCATACAACCCCAAAAAACACTCAATTTGACACACAAACTCTTTCTTACACAATCTTCTAAACACACCATTACAGACACATACACATAATTATCCTACTGTTGTGAGAATACAGATAAGAACAGCCTTACCCAGTTTTCCCCCCTCACAAACCTGAGCATTCATTTTACAGATAGTGTAATTCTACCCTGTACTCCCTCGCTGCCAGTAGGCCTTCCGCATAAACAATTAATCGACCGTAAACTTCCATCTATGACACTAAGGGCGTTCACTCTCATTTTTTTTTTTTTTTTTTGGTCAACCTTGCTAATCAGCTTTTGCAAACCATTAACTTGACTGTAACGCTCTGAATCGATAATTTGCCTTTGTGGGCTTATTGTGATGTACCTGATACACTGTGTAATTATTAGTTGGCCACATAGTCACAGTAAACATAAGCATGGAAACACATTAAAACATATTTGCACTACTGTACAGCTGAATACTTAATACTGAGATTGATAATTAACAAGTGCAGCTATGTGAAACAGATGTGCACTTAATTTAACATTAAGTATGAAAAAAAAATTTTTTTCCAGACACTTTTGTCTCGCCGAGACCTCCCCTTGTTAGAGGTGAACTTCGCAAGTTGTTTTGATCGCTGAGTCAGTTTGTAATGTGCCTTTGGGGTGTATCTGAATTCAGCCTTCCCCAAATCTACCCACGTACCCCTAAGGCAAAGTTCTGAATGTCTTTAAAGGGAGTAATGGTGCCAGTGTAATGTAGTGTGCTGACTTGTCTTCAGTCCTCCTAGACTTTTCCCCCTACTGTCTCTTCTGTCTCCTCACACACACACACACACACACACACACACACACACACACACACACACACACACACACACACACACAAAAAAAAAAAAAAAAAACAAAAAAAAAAAAACACACACACACACAGTGCTTAGTAGTACGTACGCACACACACAAAGTGATTGACTCTCGCACATAAAAGCAGACCCTTGCTTTGCTGGTTTTACTTGATTAAAGTCAGAGCATTGGGGTCTTGGCTGTGCTCTGTCTGGGACAAAGAGCAATATTTGTGGGGTCCGTTCTCCCTCAAAGACCCTCTTGTCAGGGGAGGCCCAGAGAGCGCTGGGGGAGCACAGACAAGCAAAAGGCCAGGCCATTTATCATAGTCCACCGAATGAAAGAACCTAAATGTCTCTTTCTTCCTCCCATCTCTTTCTCCCTTCCCATCTCTCCCTTTCCCTTGCGTTTTCTTTTTTTTTTTCACTCTCCTTCCCCTCATCTTCTTTCCTCCCCTTTGTCCAAATCCAGTGGGAGCAGGGTAATAGCAGCTCGCTGGCGTTGCTTGTAACAGAGCGCAGATTGGAGGAGCTGCTTGGAACTCCTCTCACGCTGGGGCCCTAGCGCTTTTTGTGTGTGTCGTGGGGTGATTTGTCAGGCTGTGGTGGCAGAAGTCGAGCCCCTGAGGTTGAAAGGCTATGACCCCAGGAGTGCTCTGTGTGTTGTGTGTGTGTGTGTGTGTGTGTGTGTGTGTGTGTGTGTGCGTGTGTGTGCGTGCGTGCATGGAGTGCTGGAGATCCGCCCCGGGCTCAGGCCATAATAGACCTGAGCCCAAAAGAATGGGCATCCAGGCTGGGACAGGGGACCACAAAGACCTCATCTCCATACTTCAGGTAGACACACTGTTATAGGAACTGACAGGGGCGTGACAGACTCAATGGTAGTGGGGTACGGTGAAGGGGCGAGACTCTGTGTGAGCATGTTTCTGTGTGTGTGTGTGTGTGTGTGTGTGTGTGTGTGTGTGTGTGTGTGTGTGTGTGTGTGTTGTAAAGATGGCGACTGATGGGAACGTTTACCACTTGCCTCCACTCTTCCTTGCCCTAACTGAGAAAAATCAATAACTACTAATCTCTCCCAACATAATTAAAAACAAAACAGTAAACAATGGCTTTGTTTACCCATCTGCGTGTATGCCCCCTGTGCCTTTGTGAGGCCGCTGGTCTGCATACGATCAGGGCAGAGGGCATACCTCCTTCCCTGCCTTTCTTTCTCAGCCTCTCCCTTTGTCATTAAAGAAGGAAACATTTTCTCACTTGGTTTGTTTGTTTACTGGTTCCCACCTCTCTTTAGGGAGTTAGGAACAGAAACAGAATTCGTTCTCAGCTGGCCGCCTGCCTCGTCCCTGAACACACCCCATTTCTCCTTCTCTTCCTCTCCTCCTCTCTCGCTCAGCATCCCCTCAGCATGGATGAGTAGATTACATATGCTTCCTTTCTGAATGAGTTCACTCGTAAATAATGGATTGATTTATTGTGTGTCTGTACAATTCTCAAGGATTTTTTTTTTTCAGTCAGAGTGTCACAGTGGTGGTTTAGTTTGTCTCTGAGGGAGAGTTAAGTTCGGGCAAGATAAGCGCTCGGAGAAGGTCAAGGGGCGACGCACATGTGTAATGACGCACATGATAAAGAAACCTGATGGAGTTGATTCATGAATTCAACAAGTTTTCTAACTCCTGAAGCTCTCCGTATGAACCTTCATCGAAATGCTCGGTTGAATCATCAAAATCTTCCTCAATTTCCAAAAAAGAATCAGCACTATTGGAAGCAGATGCTGCATTCTATAAATACAGGACCAGAGGGTGGAGGGTGAAGACCTCCCTTTACTGTCCTTCAGAATATTATCTGGAAACATTTATGATCCGCCAACACAAGGTAGAAACAGAGCAAGCGAGGGAGAAATGAGAATAAAGAAATGGAAGAAAGAGTAACGAGCAGGAAGAGAAAATGAGAAAACGAGAAAAGTTGTATAAAAACAGAGGCAGAAAAAAAGTGGAAATATTTTTTCTCCCCGGGTACAGGAATGCCGTAGCGCTGCCAGGCTTGCCAAAGGCTAAGTGACAGCGACCCTCCTGCTTCCTGGTCTAAGGTCACACGCTGCTGTGCAGCACATAGTCCGTGACAGGGACTGGATGTACTCAGAGAATGGGCCGCAGCCAAGGCTAAAGTCGATGCAATTATGAAGCAATTACTGTAATGATCTCCAATGAAACCTTCGATGGCATTGTTAAGGCAGAAACAAAAGGATGGACACTTCCAATTGCTCCACATATGTACTCTTTTCAAATTACACAGGATAAGAAGAAGGGGGAGGCAGGGGGGAGGTAAGATGAGAGAAAGGGGGATAACAGAGCTAGTGCTAAGAAGAGGACAGAGCGGTGACCTGTTCTTGAATTTCGTCCGTTGTAGTCTGTGTTTGTGTATGCCTGTGGGTAACTAGACAGAGAAGGACTTTGATACAGTGTTTTGCAAATGGGACAGAAGGATCTCGAAAAAGGAGAATGGCAGTGGGGGTGGGGGGAGGGGGGTATTTGGAAGATGAATGGCCTCTAAGATAAATGCATGCAGGCCAGAGAGGGCCGACCCCCACTCTATAACGCCCCACTACCATGACATCAGAACAGAAGGGGAAAGCATCTCCTCTTTGTGGAAGAGCCTAATTTAATTTGTACCTTCCAACGAGGGGTAAATATGTTTGAACTGTCTCGCTGAGCCCGCAGTGGTCCCATCAGGTTCTCACGGGAAACTGCTCCGAGCAGGATATCAAGCCCGCTGCATCACAACTTCACTTTCTAAACTAATCTAATTTCTGGGCTCTTCTTTTCTTTCACTCCCCTCCCTCGCTCCATCTGTTCCTATGCTCCTCTCCTCTCGCGAGGCTGTCACTCCCTGCTGTCCATGCTTCGTGTCATTCCGGCTCCCGGCGTTCCCCGGGGATGATCCCTGTGACCTTCTCCCTGTCTTACTGGAATTTGACGTCAAAGGTCTTGTTGCTAAGAATGGAGTTTTGTTTAGTAACAAATATGACCCTTTGCCTTTGCTTCTACTCGGTCCTCGCGCTCACTCTTTCTCTCACTCTGACTTTGTAACTTGGGTATTCACTCTTACACTCTTTCCCTCTCCTTTTCTCTCTCTCTCTCTCTCTCTCTCTATCCGCCACGTTCCGTCTCTTCTTCCCTTGCACCAATGGATCTTCCTTTCTCTGCCTCTCTGCCCCCTGGTCTCGCCTCTCGTCTCTCCCTGGCTATCTCATGTATTATTTCAGTCTACAGGGGCTCAGGGTGGAAATGAAATATGGCGGCCAAGCCTCAACGGGCATGCTCATATTCTGTGTAATTACCTCGGGCTGAGGACCGGGGCTCGGCTCAGTATCTATAAATCTGTGCCTCTCGCTGGCCTCAGCCGCCTTTTGAAACCCTACCCTGCCGACGCATCGCGGTGAGACTATGACCCATGACCTTTCACACCGCCAGGGCTGCTGGGAGTGACCTGTGACCCTGCGTTGGGCTCTCTCAGAGTCTGCTCAGTCTGACCCCACCGAGCCTCATGACCTCCCAAGTCACAGCTGTGCCTGATCTGTCCTTAGGGGCCGGAAAGGAACACGTCAAATGTTTTTTTTTGTTGTTGGTGCTAGTGTGTGTGGGTGTGCGCTGATGGTAGTGGGGTGCGTGTGTGTGTCTGTGTTTGTGTATGTGTCTGTATATCCTCACATATTTTCTCCTTTTCCCTCTGCAAGGACCCTCACAGGGGAGTGTATACATAGAAATAGGTGGGTTACCAAAACAACGTGTCTCTTACAGCCAGGGCCGCGGCACGTAGACAGGGTCAGACAATCTATCAATCATGCATACAAGGGTCATGGAACCCTAATGGCGGTGTGTCTGTTAGCAATGCTAATGTCATCTGTTAAAAACATATACTCATAGATGATTTATCGCGATGTATTGATCCGTAAAGATACATCCAATCCACAATTTTGGAGAAAGTCTAATGACATTGAAATTTAATGAGGCACATGGGTTCAGGTCACTTAGTTTCTGCTGTTAGCTGTGTTATGATTCGGACCCCCAGGATGTACATACGTTTCAATGCATAATGTTCAAGTCCTTATCCCTTCCTATCTCCTTCTCTGCTTTCATTTTCACCTCCCTTTTCTAATCAGAGATGGAAATCGATGCCTGAAATCAGAGATCTCTTCTCTCTCACCCGTTTCTGCTTTTCTGTACCTCTCTCTTCACCCCCCTCCCGGGCCTTTGGAGTAACATGTTTTACCACAGAAACTTTTCGCTACCTCTGCCCTCCTGCCCTCTGCCTCCCTCCGTTCCACCTCCTCATGGCAGGCTCAACAACAGCAGAGGAGCACGTGCTGGACCACAGAAGAGTCTCCTCTCCTTCCGAACTATTTTTTCTTTCTCTTCAGTGCTCTATAGTACCACCTTCCCCTCCCTGCAATCATGCTCCCTGTATGCTCTCTCCCCCATTGGCCTTCAGAGCCCCGTGTCCGACCAGAGCGGGGCCTCTGTGACCTGCAGCTGTGTTTACTGTCAACACAGACCAGTGTTAGGACAGCTGGGAGAACAAGAGAAGGCCAGACAGTAGAGAGCATGAGTGCACATAGTGCACACGCACACCCAGGAACCCACACATAAGCAAAACAGGCCCTTGCACACGAGAAAAAACAGGCACAAACATAAACATGTGCACAATTTATCTTATACACACACACACACACACACACACACAGTTTGAGGTGTGCATACTCAAATAAATGAGCAATTTCAGTTTCATGAATATTCACAGGCACCCAAAGGCACTGAGTAAGCAGTGTTTGTGTGGGCATGTGATGGTGAAGCATCATTGTCACCTTTTCCTGTTTCAGAGTGGTGTTGAAGGCATCATGGCTCTGGTGACACACCTTAGAAGGGTTATGCCCTGCTCCATTACACTTAACTCAGCAGAATGGACATGGGTGTCTGCTTATGTTTGTTTGCTGAGGGGGTGCGTGGGAGTGCTCGTGGGGAAAAGGGTGTACCTCAGATCGCCCCCCCCCCCCATACATACAGGAAAAAACAACGTAGTCACACGGAACAGCGACGAAATGTTGCATACTCAAATATCCTCTGGTGCTTATTATTTTTCCCCTCTTCCTGCACGCCAGCTGATTCAGTGGGACGGACCCTGGTTCACACACTCTACATCCTGTCCTGCACTGACACACCATCATAAACACGCACACACATACTTTATACCAGCGCTTTAATACATTTCCCTGGGAGTTAAGCTTTCATGGGAGCCTGCAAACCCCACCATAGTTGTGGTATGACTCTCCCCATGTGTCCTGTCAGGCCTGGGAGAGAGGAAGCTCCATTAGTTAGCATAGCGGTGGAAATTCCCCTTGGTGACATCGAATGCCATATCGTTTCATCACAAATAACCTTAACTGGCCACATGGCTGATACCATTAATGAGCTCACTAATAATGACTAAAAAGATCGGTTACTGCTTACCGGTAGTACAGAGTCAGTACATTTCTCCTGCCAGGGCATCTAATCACCCTCGTCTATATCATCTATCCATGTGACTAACTCTATGAGAGTGAGATCCTCCACTCCTTAAAAAAGTATTGACACTTCCTCGTTGCTATTGACACAACTTATCAGGCGTCAAAGAGACCATTCTAAGAGGATATTGACATCCTGCTTTTAGTCCCATCGATGTGTTGTCGTATATGCTGATGACACCGGCACACTTTTCCTCATCGTTCACCGCAGACATACATCCAACTCGGCAGCGGACGGCCACAGATAAGTGAACTTACATGCACCCTCGTCACCTGTAAACCAAACCTGTTGTGTTTTTTCCTCTCCTTTTTTTTATGCATCCATACTCTCTCCATCTCTCTCCCTATGGTATGGTTTCCATGGAAACAGAGATTGTGGGAGAAAAAAAAAATACTGTATCGAGAGTGAGCGAGTTATTTTTTCCTTCCAATTTCTCTCTCTCTCTCTCTTCTCCCTCCCCTCGTTTACTGAAAGTCAAGCAGTGTGTGGAGCGATCAATATCATTAATCAACACAACTCAACAGCACTCAGCTCTGCGGGGAGAGATGAAGAGGCACGGGGGAATGTCAACATGCCGGCCTGGAGTAGTCTTAACCAATGATACATATCACACATCACATGGATGAGAGCAGGGGCGAGGAAGGAGAGACAGAGAGGGACTGGAGAGGGAGACAGAGAGAGACAGATAACTGAGGAATGGAAGTATGCTTTCTAGGTAAAGGTGGAAGGGAGCGAGCAAGCAAGCAAAGGAAAAAAGAGAGATCGAGGTGGAGAGATAGAGGAGTTATTACTTGGTTGTCACCTAGAGTCTAAAATCCCATATGACATCAGCAGTGAAGTGGTGACGGAGGTGGAACATTCATTTATCTGACTCACTCTGAGCTATGAGTACAGTCGCTATTACACCATCTACTGGAGCTGCTACCAGCTGCTGAAACAAATACCATTCCATTACTGCCCGCTGACCAGAATACTAGAACATCATGTTTAGGTATTTGTCAATCATAGATACCCTAATCTGAAACATAACACTTCAATACATTATATACAATTGCAGAGTAAATATGATGGTGCATCCATAATGAAATCTTAGAATTTTAAAGTTTAATTACGTTTAGACTTTTAGTTAGAAATGAGCTGAAGTGAAGGGAAAGAGGTGTAATCTATAAACAGGGGAGACTACTGGAAGAAATATGATGGAAGTCAACGACAAAAAAAGGTAATCAAAATCTAATCATACTCCAGGGTTCATAATTGAACTGTTATGTGGCCGGGTTGGCTCAGTGGGTGGGAGGTCCAGGGTTCGAGTCCGACCTGTGACGATTTCCTGCATGTCTTCCCCCTCTCTCTCTCCCCTTTCTCACCTAAGCTGTCCCATCGACTAAATGCGGAAAAAGCCCAAAAAAATATTCTTTAAAAAAATAAATAATTCAACTGTTTCAATATTCGTTTATTTTTATGATTTTTTTTTTCGATAAACACTTACTATATAAATAGTGAAAGTCAAACCAAGAGCCCAAGTTTAAATTGAAATAGCTTGTTTTGTCTCACCAAAAGGTTTCAGATACTCAGTTTACCTTCAAAGAAAACTATGAAAACCAGCACATAATCGAAAAGCCAGAACCACTGATTCAATTGGGGCATTTTTGCTTTAAGAGTGTGTTTAAATGACTAAACAATTATCAAAATGTTGGATAATTCTTTTCTATCAATTAGCTCCAGTTTTGGGTTTGACCAACAAATCAAAACATAACATCTCCAACTTAAAACGTACATACATGTTTGTCCTTCTACTTAAACACTGCCACAGCATAAGGATATGTAAGGCCTGTGAAACCTGTGAAACTTTATTTCAATCTGACAGACAAGTGTAGGACCTTTTAATTTTTAATTTTTCATTTCCTTATCACATTTGTCCCTGTAGTATCATCTAGGAGACAAGACTTTCCTCTGATAGTTCACTCTAGCTTCTGGACTTAATAGCACCTGTCAAAGAGGTATTGGAGCATCTTAAGTCAGTGTGGGGCCAAAGTGGACAGCAGAGTGGCTACTACATTATGCTAGAGGGCAGTACAATAGGGGTTAATACTGGTTTCAGAAATACGGAAATAATGATACATATTAAAGTTAGATTATATTGCAGGTATGTTTATTGCTAAAACATGATGTAGACTTTTTTTTAATTTTTAAAAGTAGGGAAAATAGGGAAAGCATCTAACGTCATTGTGAATCCCATTCTTCTATGTTCCTAATGGTTGAGATTTGAATGTTATGGAAATGATAGTCTATATCCTCGACGTTCCACTTCCCGGGATTGCTCCGTTGCCGACAGAAATTCCGCCGGATTTCACAGATTTAGGCCGGATTTCCGTTGCCTTGGGCTTCCTTTGTGTTGCCATTTTAAACTCCGGTGGATTTATGAGGACTATGGTTAACCTTTTCTCAGATCTCTGCAGGGTAAATCCAGACAACTAGCTAAACTATCTGTCCAATCAGAGTTATCTGTGGCACGACTAAAACTACTTTTGAACGTACATGTTCCTCCAAAACAAGCTCCTTCCTGAGGTTATTTTGCAGAGGCACCATTGCTCTGTATGACCGCCCAAGACAATTGTGATCGGTTTAAAGAAATGCCAATAAACCAAAGAATGTTTTTCTCCCATCCCGGAATGCTGTGTGGACTGGCCAGACAAAGCGAGACTATGGAAATGATAATGCCTTGAACCCCAAGTCCTGCCTCAAAGAGTCAGCTCATAATGATGGGAGAAATGTAGAGGCAGACGGAGACATCTCTGTGCGGGTGAAGAAACAAAGGAGCGCTTTCTTACAGTCAGTCTTACCCAGTCAGCTTTCATATCACTTTTTCTCCATAGCCTTTAAGTGACGAGGTCCCGTAATAAAGAGAGAAGAAAAATATGAGTAACAGTTGCTGGGAGTTAAACAGGATAATGTAAAAATCGACAGATTCATCAACATGCTGTATTAAGTAGGGAAAGCCATTTCCATTTACAAAGTCAAAATAAGAAGTGTCGAATGAGATTTCTTGCTCTTGCTCACTCACTCACCCACTCGCTCACTCGCTACCCCACTCACTCACTCGCTCCCTCATTATCTCACTCTTCCCTTCATTCCCTCTTCACAGTGTTAGTTACTGAATAACTTATCCCTCACTGTATCTCTACCTCTAACTTGCTTCTCCTCCCTTTCTGAGTGTAGGAGAGATAACTACCGTGGAGTTGACAGCGGTAGTGGTCCTGTACTGTGGGCCTGGGGTGGGAGGTGAGTGGGAGGCATGGTGTAGC
>NC_053117.1:16254043-16321543 GCF_010015445.1 Perca fluviatilis
TTTTTTTTATTGCTTTACAAGAAAAAATATATTTCTCATTTAATCCAATAAACCAGAAGACAAGGTTACTTATAGATGTGCTTACGTGTATACTGAAACTGTGAAGGCTCAAACTCTAACAATTCAGAAGGTCATCAGTTAAGTGTGGTATTGGTACTATATGGCACTAAACGTCTTGGTGGTACATATACCACAGTATACCAGCTCACCTGCATAGAAGTAAATAGATGACAAAATAAATACACCCTATAAATCACTGTGATATTAACTATGTTTTTCTGTATCAATAAAAAATCTTACATCGCCCAACAACACACCTCACAAAATAATTTAATCTTTCCTGAGCATCTTTTTCAAGTAAGCAAGTACCATGTAACTTCTCACCCTGCCAAAACCCCCGCCAAAAAGTGATCCAAACAGAGCCGGTCGTCCACACAAGCATACATTAATACAACAAATACACCTCATTGAGTCACAGAGAAGCTAAACACAATTAGCTGTTTTGTTGGAATTGCTGCAAGAGATTAGTTGAATTCATAATAGGTTTACACATCGTGGTGCCAGTGAAGCTGCAATGCATTAAAACCTAAACACAAAACCAAAAAGACAAATAAATCCCTTGTAAGGTAAACAACCATGCATGATAGAATGGACCAAACAGACTAAATATTAAACAGGGTAAACAATGCTTGCACAATACTCAACTAGAAGTTTTAGAACATTTTAAAAAGCATGTGCTTTCTATTACAGATCTGATATGCTACCATTGGGTATAGTTGATGTATTTGTTTTATAAAGTGCACGCCTGCTTTGGCGTCAATGTGCTCTGTCTGTGTTTGCGTATCATATTATGTTTGCATACTGACTGAAGACGTTTACCATCTGCTTATAAAAAATGGTGCTCAGATATGTATCATACACACAGTTTAAAAAAGCAAAGAAAAGATGATGAAATTACAAACATTAAACCACAGCATAACAAAATAACATGCTACTTAAACTTTTTCTTTTGCAAACTGGCCAATCTGTTCATTTCATTTGACAAACAAGTTTGAGCTAGGCAGTACTTGAATGGACAATTGACCTGGATTAAGGGGAAGATCAGAGATGTGTTGGGAACTGAGATGTGAACTGAAGTAAGATAAGATGTTTTTTTTTGCACAACTGAGGGGAAGCTTTTGTGAACAGGGAATTCTGAATGTGTTCGGAGTGATGGAGGAGTCAGCTGCAAAAAGGAAAGTAGTGGGCTGTGGCGAGATGAGGCCAAGGCCAAGACACAGGATGCTCCTTATGGCCCCCCGGCCACTCAAAACGGAAACACACGTCACACATCAAGAGATTACAAACACGTTGCGTGGACACATGCTCAAATCTACAATCTAATAAATGTGTGTATGGCAACTCTGATTTAACGTGGTGGAGGCTTTTTTTGATCCAAGCCTCCATTGGTCATAAAAAGAGTGAAAGAGATTTGTCTCTTTTACCCTTCTCAG
This sequence comes from Perca fluviatilis, assembly GCF_010015445.1. Taxonomy (NCBI): domain Eukaryota; kingdom Metazoa; phylum Chordata; class Actinopteri; order Perciformes; family Percidae; genus Perca; species Perca fluviatilis. The sequence goes on from NC_053117.1 coordinate 16,255,537, forward strand.
GGCACAAAGGAGGCAATTACATAAAGTATATAAAGGACAATTCTTTGGGGTTTGTGTCACAGTTTATGGCACGTCCAAAACAGAGAGGGGAGTACTCTGTGGCTTGTATACATAAGTATCTCATAATGCAGCTCTGTGCTATAAATTTTCACCAGAGAAAAGTTATGGACTGGGCTCACGAGTGCATGCTTAAATGTGACTGTATCAAATGCCTGGGAACACGTTCCCCACCAAGAAATGTGACACAACAGGAAATGGCTTAACAGATTTTTCTTCTGGGCTAGAGGGGCCAATAACTGTCACTTTAGTTTAGGCCGACAGACTCTCAACTCCCTGTGTCTGGTCAGAAATTTGTATTAGGAGACCTCTGTATTAAAATACCGTTTTGGATATGGATACAATCTTCCCAGACCTGGTCTGGTGCTCTGACTGTGAACAGGTCCCTGCCCTGGGTCTGTGAAAGGCACCTGTGTGAGTGTGAGGGGGAGGTAAGAGGTGTATAGGAATGGGAGTATGAGGTATCCTATGAGTCACTTTGGGTTTTTTGCTGCAAGGTGAAGGGTGGGTTAGGTTTGTGAGGTCTCGTTCCTCAGTTTTTTCTAGCTCTCTTTACTGGTTTTGGCATTTATTAGGTTTTATGCTGTGCACTTAATCTTTATGGGGATTTGCACTATGAACTGACCCAGACTGAATATCAGCCCTGGGAATCAAAAATACTGTTCCCTTGCTTTTTTGCCACAACCGACTCTTTGTATTGTTTATTCAGGGAAATTAATATATGCATATAGGGTATATTGATACATTGTGAAAATACAAAATAAAATCTAATTAATTCAACACTACGCATTTGCTACTGTGTCTCAGGAAGGAAAAATACAAAGTAGTATGTACAGTATGGAGGTGATTTAATTATCTACAAGGCTGAGGGTGGGTGCGTTTGAGTACATACTGTATAACATGGATTAAGTTTAAGGTGGAGTTCCCCCCCCACCCAAACCCCTATGTTTCTGTAGCCATATTCAGAAATCTCGCAATCTTTCTCATTTTTGTTCTGTCATTGTCATTCTGCTCGTGTGTAAACGTGTGAAAGGCAATGATATGAAAAAGCAAAGCGAAGGAAAAACAAACAGCGGGGATGAGAAGCAGGCGGAAGCCCGTAAAGCCTGGTGACCGGGGTCAACTCTCTCAGATACACATCACTAAGAGGAGCTATAAAAGTTCAAGAGGAGGTGTCTCTGTCGATCCAGAGAAAATAAACCCAAGCCTGACTATACAAGGACATCAGCATGGAACACACGGAGGCCCAGCCTGAGTAACAACAACAAGCAACAAGGACAAAATCTACATCCATCATTCAAGGGCAGATACAGTCTTACATGGAGGAGCACAATTTGTCTATATAGGTTTGCGTTCACACAATTTTAAGCGCACGCGCACACACATACACTCACACTCACATAATAACTTTCCCTCACTCAACCTCACACATTGGACAAAGGATGTTTGCACTGGGATTTCAGAGCAGGAGGTATCCAGATCCTACTTCATGTTCCTGAGATCTAAACCATAATAAGAGGTTAACCAGACATTACTTCTCTTTGGTCTACAGGGGATAGAGCAGTACACTTCATGCTACACACCCCAAAGCCAATACCCATACACACACAGGCAAAAAAGTACACATACACAGGAACATTAAAAACCATATGACCGCATCCGTATAGGAAACCGCAGGGACTCCCCCTTACAGCCAGCATAAATAACCAACAATATAGGCTGTTCATCATCACTTATTGGTGTATGTACATGCCGGGAGTTTGCAGGAACATGATTGGTCGGTTCATTCATCAACCTGATAGTGATCAGTCCCATATAGGGGAGATTAATCATTAGCTCTGCAGGGGTAAATGCATGGCACGGCAGATAGTGATTATTGATGGGTTAATCCCAACTCCATGGCTTTGCATTCAGGCAACAGCCTCAGGGTCTATCATGCTAAATTTTTTTTATCGCTTTCGTATTAAGGCATTAGGATATGTTGGTAATATGCAGACTAGTAATGCAGCAGTGGGTAAATTAGGCCCATTATGGTAAATGCACCATATTGATATCAATACATTAGTGCAGTTACCTGAAGCAGACTACAAATCTGCAATTTTCAATACAATTTGAGAAGGATAGCAAAGTTCCTGGTTCAATATAACATGACAGTGTCACCGATGGAATAGTAGAATCCTATCAAATCTTTTCTCTCTCTCCAACCTTCCTTTCCCTTTCTCTCTCTCTCTCCCTCTCTTTCTCTCTCTTTCCTGGAAGTGATGTTTTGCAGAAGTGCTTTTAAAAGCCCCAGAGGGTAAATAGTGCTCTAAAAGTAAACAGAAATGAGCTGACCTTGCCAGAGTTTGGGCTCTTGACAGCAGAGCTGCTTTAAGACTTCAAGCAGCAAGAGTCACAACTATAAACAAATCCATTCCAATGCCAGCAATGCATACACACAAAGAGAAAGCAAACAAGTTCCTGGCAATGGAACATAATTAATGAAAACTCCAGAGAGAGAATGTAAAAGAGAAAGAGAGAAGGATACAGACAGTGGGGGGAAAATAATAAGATAAGAGGGGGTGGTCTTCACATGGCTAAGGAGTATAACTGGTAGAGAAACACAGGATGAGGAGGAGGAGGAGGAGGAGGAGGAGATGAAGCAATAACACTGCGGAGAACAGGGTGAAAAATTCCTCACCAGTGTATTTAAAGCCGGATGCGAGTCACCTCACCTGGCATCTGTTTTTGTTTTAGCCCAAAGGTCAAAGATCATTAGGTTCTGAGCAGCCAGGCTTTCACCCAGCACACCAAGGAACCTTCAACTTAATACAGTACAACTCTGAGCATCTAACAGCTCACTATAAATGTTACATCCTTTTATTCAACCCGTCTGCACATAGAATATAGTTAAGAAGCAGACCAACTGTTCTTTCTACTCCTAATTTTACTACTGACCAGCATCCTTCTGTGCCTCAAAGATTACACACATCCCTTTAGGCTTGACCTCGACTCCCTTCTCTCTCACCCACTGAGGGAGGCAGAAAGAAGAGTCAGCATCTAACAGAAGGGTCATGAGGCACGGAGTGCTGTCCACAGCTTATCTTTGACCTGCAGCACAATCTTGCAAGTAAGGGAAACATCCTAATCCTTGATCCAACCTCCTGGAAAAAAAAAACACATTTTTTCTGTAAATGATTTCTTTATTTTTGTGTTCTGCATCAGACTTAATGTGTACCGTTATTTTTTTTTTGTGCCTTTTAGAAATGCCTTCTCATTTCTAAACAAAAAGAGAGAAATACATGATAAAATATAACTAATGTAATGTACAATAATACTGCTTTAGCATTTGACTCTTTGGCTTGGGAACTCTTGCACAATCCTCATTTCTAAGCAGTTGAAAATGCATGAAAGTGTGATGTTTGGGTATTGTTCCAAAAGAATATAGGTCACAAAGTGATCATGGAAGCCACAAATGTCAGCACCTGGCAAAGTAATTGTAGAAGCACTGACAGTGACAAACAACCCTATCAATAACTTTGATGATATAGTATGCTCCTGTTATACTATTGGACAGTAAAATGTCATTGCACTTATAACATTTATCAGTGTGCATCCTACTTGGCATCTCATCTCATAACAAGTAGAAACCATGCACCTTCTCCATTCTCAGATGCACCTCCACCTGTGTAACAGTCCTGGGAGAATCCTCCATTTCCAGTCCTGGATGGCCTGGTTTGGGGCCGTCGACAGAGTGTGTGTGTGTGTGTGTGTGTGTGTGTGTGTGTGTGTGTGTGTGTGTGTGTGTGTGTGTGTGTGTGTGTGTGTGTGTGTGTGTGTGTGTCTCCTCAGGGCAGTGTTTGTCATGTCGGAGAATCTTGTTATATACTCCATGTTCCTCAGCCCTGTGATAAGTCATCGTTATAGCTGGCCAACCTGGCAACCCAGTGATAAGGGAGCCATGTTCAATCACTACGCCAGCTAATATTTCAAATTCCATATTGTTTGCCTGCGGTGGAAGTTCCCTCCCTCCAGCCTATGTATACACACACACACACACACACACACACACACACACACACACACACACACACACACACACACACACACACACACACACACACACACACACACACACACAGTTTCTCCGTTTCTGTCTTTTTCTGTTTCTGCCGCGCTCTCCCTCTCCTGTCTTTCTATCTGTCTGTCTCTCCCATGAGATAGTGTGAGGATGAGTGGTGTCTGTTATCCTGTTAGAAAGGGAGAGGTAATATTAACACAGTGCAGTGCCACTGTCGTGCCAGATAGACATAATATCCTTTACTAAGGAGGAGGAATGGGAATTAGTCCAAAGAAATTAAGAAAAGATACAAACTCAAAAAAATAAACCAAAACATGGCCTCTTTAAGTTCTCTGTAGCACAGACGAAGTGAAGCAGCCTGCTTCTCTGACCTTACACACTGAGGATATGCGAGCATGCTCACAGCCCTTGTGTAAACACTCCTTCACACAGGCCCTCCTCTGTTTAATGGTCTTGAGGTTCCTCTCCAAGTAGCCTACCGACAACCACAGGCTTCAGGTGGGGTCTGACCACATCCGAAGGGAGAGCGAGAGGGGCCTTAAGCATCATCCCATCAATACTGTGTCCTCTAAACTTCTTGTGAGCTCTCTCCCTCTCTCCAACTCTCATAAAAAAAGCTGATGGGTTAGGCTTGGGAAGGCAATGGCTCCTACGGCTGTGTTTATACAGCTTTAAGAGAAGGCAGTTTAGCAGGTGCATGGCGCTGTAAGTACAACCGCAATCCACCGCTAAGAGGATTAAAAGCTAGGATGATATCTTTCTAGTAAATAACGTTTCTCTGGAAAGAAAATACAGCAATAATGGAGCTCTTCTCATTCCCCTCGCTTCATCCTCTTTGCATTGGAAGACAAAAAGTAAGCGAGCGGGAGGGAGAGAATGAGTTTATACGGGCTGGGGAAAGAAATAAAAAAAAACAGGTGTTAAGCCTCTCCAAACTGGCCTATGTAATGGGGTTCTGTTTGCAGGGTGTGGAGCCAGTGGATAAACAGAATGCTGGTCGATATATTTGCCTCCTTCTACTCTATAATCCCAACAGCGTTACCCAACGAGTATGCATTATAAGCATCAGAAGCGTCTCAAACATATACTAACTTCTCTCACAGAGCCCCATTCAGGGACAAGCTAAGCTCCTGTGCTATATCGCTTTCCAAACTGGCAGGGATAGGATACTCATAGCTAAGTAAATGGAGATGAATCATTGAGGGCTGCATTTCCATCATCTGAATGGGCCCTAGAATCACCACAGGAGCTTCCCCGTACAGACAAGTGTTGCCAGAGACAGAAAATGCCATTATTTATCCCTATTTCAGCTGCTGCTTTAAGTTGTGTTGTGTTACAGCTGTCCTGCTATAGGAAAGTGATCTCCGACTCAGTGGTCAATAGAGAGGTTATCTGCCTCTTACAGCAGGGCTGAGGGAACTCATATCGTAACAGCCGAACACCTGGCCTGAGTCTAACATGTATCCCGTCTGGCCTGTGATCCTTCTTGGATCCTTGTCCCTTTTCTCTGCGCTTTTAATTTCTCAATTCCTTCAGGGCAGCGCTCCGTGACTACCTAGGGGTCCCTCGCCCACTGCCCACTCATAAAGAGAGAAGTACTGGATGTTTACACCTGCTAGGCCCCACTCAAAGCCTAGGGGTGGAGTTAGTGACCTGCCCACTCTCTCCTCCCCGCTCCTCCCTCTCCTTAAGGAAACAATCAGCCTGTTACGAAGCCATCAATGGCTCTCCCAGCTGGAGTTTCCCTTTGGTTATTGAGTGCGGATAGGACGCTGGTGTGCGTGTGTGCATGTGCATGTGCACAACCAGTGTTGTGATGAACACTGTTCAAAACACACTCCAAGACCCAAGTGGATGGGTGGGGCAGTGGACTCTTTTCCACCTCATATCACACAATGCAGCCAATTCTGTTGCCTGCTGAAGTGGAGAGAGAAGGAGGGTAAAGTCCTGGCCTTGAGTGGGTATGAACCCCGAGATCAGTGACCTGGTAGGACAATAGGCCCTCTCACAAGCAGACCCCTTCACTAACCCTCCAACACGACTAAGTTAATCCCCTGAGCAGACAGTCTTACCATTAATACTGAAGCACTGAGTTAGCCTAATTGCGTACAAAGAAAAAGGCATGTTTCAAGTAGCAGCCAACCAGTAATGGTGTGACACTTAAGCAGAATGTTGTTAGTGCTGTGATTTGTAATTGCAATGTTACTCTGTAAAGAATATCCTCATGGGAAAAAAAACATGCAAACCCCTTTTAAATAAGAGCCACTACAAGGTATCCAACAGAAAATGAAGGCCGTTAAAAAACCTACACCTGGTATAAAGTGACCTAGGGGTGTGCATAACTAACTTTTAAATGTTTGTTATGTTTTTTTTTTTTAGAACTGGTGAAAACAGACTTAAAAAAACAAAACAGATTTAATGTATTAAAGGTCCCATGGCATGCAAATTTCACTTGATGAGGTTTTTAAACATTAATATGAGTTCCCCCAGCCTGCCTATGGTCCCCCAGTGGCTAGAAATGGTGATAGGTGTAAAACGAGCCCTGGGTATCCTGCTCTGCCTTTGAGAAAATGAAAGCTCAGATGGGCCGATCTGGAATCTCCTCCTTATGAGGTCATAAGGAGCAAGGTTACTTCCCCTTTCTCTGCTTTGCCCGCCCAGAGAATTTGGCCCACCCATGAGACAGAGAGAGACATCATGGCTTTCAAACAAGCAAAGTGGCAGTTGGTCAAGGCCAGAACCCCACTCTCCACCTTGCCCCCCCTTTCTCCTCCTCAATAGCATTTAAAGCTACAGACACAGAAATGGCACAAACTAAGCTCATCGTGGGACTGGCTCTAGTGGCTGGAATTCTGCACCAAGGCTGAATTTCGGGAAAGAGACTTCAGATACAATATTAGGGGACCACTAAGGTCTATAAATAAAAGCATCCAAAAAGCTGCATGTCATAGGACCTTTAATATATTGTATTGGCTACAGATTTTCTTAACAAATATGAATAGAAAATGTATTTCCAATCCATAGAACTGTATATATGGTTGCGGTATTTTTTATTTTTAATACATACTGTGTATAAATATTTATACTTATATTGTTTGTATTCTAATACTTGATTTTCTTAACCTTCTTATATTTAGAGAATGTGTGACATATGTGTAAAAAACGTACTTGGCAATAAAGCTTTTCTGATTCTGATTCTGATTCTGAACACCATATATGGCATAATATTTTCCTTGGACATTTAGCTGCAGTGTTTTATCATGAATACTGAAACAGTATTCATTGTAAGAGAAAAATAAAAATAAAACCATTACAGTTAGAAAAGCAATAATCTTATCAAATCCACGGAGGGCCATTATGAGGCATCAGAACCTCTGCCAGCAGGGATATAGTTCGTACCAAGAGATCACAACGCTTCTTTTCTAGTCAAAGGGAAATATTTAAAACAGTGCTACTGGGCTTTTTTTTCAATTTTAAAGTAGCATTAAATTATTGGGGGAATGTCATGAAACCCAAGTGTGGTATGAACTAATTTTGCAAGGAAATGATCACAAAGAGAAATATAACTTTTGATGATGGGCACCTACTCATTCCAAAAACAACAGAGTCACATTCCAAAGTGCTTTTTCCCCTCACATCAGCTACCACTTCAGACTGTCAATGAAATAATATTGAAATGGAAAGGAGGGGAAATTATCAAGAATAGAGCGATATTATTAGACTGCCAGGCTGTTACTTTTCTCTGCTGTTGCTCTATAGTTTTTCTCACACTTTTGAGAAAGCAGAATCATGTCCTCTCAGTATACAACGTATGATTCTTGTAATTCATTCATGGTAAAATACGATCTTGAAAAAATATATATTATTTCCTAAAATACTTTTTGTTTATGCTTTGACAGAATTAATTTGACAGAGCTCTTAAACAACCTTAAATATCAATCCAAAGGTCATCTGCAAGTGCAGAACTTTGCCCATTCTTGTTAACATTTATCAATTATTCCTCCCCATGGAGGTTAGTGCTTATATCAGATTAGCCTTGTGAAACGGCACAACAAAGTGCACCCTTTTCTTCCCCTCTTCTGCACCCTCTTAGCCCTCCCTCCTTCTCCTTTACCTTCCAGACTGACACCATGCAGCTCTTTTATCCCAAAGGTTTCAAAGGTTCTCTTCCCCTTGAATACAAAACACTACTGCCTCTTGAACTTTTGATGGTGGCTGAAAAGCAAAAGAAAGTCAGAAACACCTCTCTATAAAGACATCACAGGCAGGGTTCAGGTGTAGTTCACCTGAACTCCATCCATATTCAAAGGGTATTGCCTCTTCTCTTTCTCCCTCTAGCTACTGTAGCTTTTCCTGTCTAGCTATTGCTACCGAGGTGAAAAAGCCTTATTCAAAGGTAGAACTCATAAACACATGACAGAGCTGTTCAAGGTCCTGGCTTCCTGGAAGATGGGTAGTAAAGCAGGCTTAAACTGGACAGGCTAGCCAAAGGCCTGAGGGCTCTGCAGCCATGGTGAAATCAAATTAATCAGCACCTTGTCTCTCTTCGTTCCTAACAAGTGATCCAAGAGGACAGGAGATAAAAGTAACATGGATGGACTCGATGGATGGTGTCTTTCCATTCAACAGGGCTTATGAGCCTGAGAGGCAAAGGCTACAAGGATGGGATAGTGTTCAAGGGTCTTAGGATAAGCCATTGATTACTGTTTCCCACATACTTTAATCAGCCAGCACTGACACTCTACCACTGTCGGAGAAGGACACCCCATTGTCTTGGTGATAGAAAACACAGAGTTTAGGGGGTCCATATGCCACGCTAATTGTTTATTGACTGTTCACAGCAAGAAGGAAGATAATTAGGGTCATTAACTAGTGTAACTAAGCAGACACAAGTTGTCAATTCCAGATCCCACCAGGCTCGTTCACTCTATTGTAACAAGCTGTGTAGGATAACCGGTGCCTTTCCATGGGAAAACAGCTGGAGAAAGCATGGAAACACTTCTTTTCTGTTTTTATTATTCCTGCCCCTCCTCTGTTCTTCCTCCTCCTCTTCATTCCGTTTTTGTTTATTTTCCCTCCTACGGAGTGGGTCATATACATCCCCTTATCGGCCATCATGCAAAACACACTCACACAAGTTCCATGTGAAATATGAGGGAGATGACACAGAAGACATACTACATACACACTGGTATGGAGAAATATTGGGTTCCAGGGGTTTAAATAATACAACTTGAATGTTAAAGGCTGATGTGATTTGCGTATGAACAGTACAAGGGCTGCAATCACAGCTCCGTGCAATAAAACAGGCACACTACTGAACTTCATGTCCTTCCTCGCCCCCTCTCGTTCTCACTGCAACTCTCTCAGCAGTTTATGTAACAATATGTAATGTTCAGCAAAGGAGGTTCCTGTGATTTTGTAGGAAAGAGAAAACTTCTTCATCACATCAGCCTTGGATAAAAACGTTCTCTTCTTTAGTTGTCATGCCGTCTCTTGGAATCCCAGGACAGGCTGCTCTGATGCCTTGATAACCTTGTGTCACATGGAGGTCAGGGCAGTCGTAAAATATCTCAAAAGCCACAGCGTCCAATGTTATGTTTTAACAGTACCTCACTCCCCCTCTCTTGCGCTCTGGGTCATTATTTTTACAATTTTGAAAGCCGGGATGACAAGTAAGAATTTATCAAATAATTAGGCATGCAATTTATTTAATGCGACTTAACAAATGTGTTAAAATGTCACTGTATCTTCTAATTAAGTGGGAAAAAAAACTCGAGTGAAAGATGACTCATTTTTTACTGTGGGAAATGTTTGAGGCACGCTCTCATTCCATTTGCAAGGAGCTTGATGAGGGATGATGCAGATCAAACACAACACGGAAAGCGGTCTTCTGGGTTCACTGCTTGTTCACCTTGCCTCGTCCGTCTCTCACACACGGTGACAAGACCTTTCACTTCAAAGATCATGAGAAATAGTCCTTGAGGCATACTTTTTAATAAAACACAGAGCATGTTTGGATTTTCACTGGTGGAATTTGTATTAAGAAGGGTGTCGAGGAGGTGTTGAAAGGGTCCAAGGGAGACGGGCCTTTTGCGAGGACGCCTGTGGGGTCCTGAGGCTCTGGAGCATGTGGGCAAAACCATCAGTTACTCCCAGATGTTATCAGGTCAGTACAGCAGCTATGCCTGGACTCCTCGGGGACACACAAACACACAGCTGGGGAAGGCATTAGGGCACAGAATATGAACCACAACCAGAAGAAAAAAGGCTACAGGGGATTTTCTCCAGCGTGTCAACTGTGTGCTAGTGAGACTAAATATGTGGGTGAGTGAGAGAGCACACGTAGTGAATAGTGGTGTTTGTGTGTAGGTATGCACATGTGCATGTGCTCCTCCATGTACTCATCTGTAAATTTATCTCTGTATACACAGTCGGCCTGCTTTATTCTGTCCCATGAAACACTGGCAAGAGGGGAAACACAGTTCTGGGAAGTGCAGATGAAAAAGAGAAGAAAAGGAAGAAGAAGCAGACACAGAATCGAGGAAGGGCGCCTGGAACTGCAGGGATAGGACTTTTAACTTCTGCGACACAACCCAGAGACGTTTGACCAAAAAGAAAACAAACGTAGCTACTCGCTGTAACCCCCATACCTTCCTCTACGAGTTAGGGAGCAGTGAGACTCTTGAATTTGCATAACAGCAAAGGGCAATCAATGGAAGAGGGGCCCTTTGTTAGGAACTGTCAACGGAGGCAGGGGCCGCAAGCCTGGAGCCCCCGTGTCAAAAGTGCTTATTTGGGGTGCCACTCGGACATGACAGGGCCCCAAGGACAGGGGCGAGGGGTTAAACTGCTAACAACATTAAATGTCACCCTGGCCCTGCTTTACTATGAAAGACATGCAAAGTGGCTTACATCAAGCACTGTCACCAAGGTTACGTGATATATTACACGTCCTTACTTAACTCCCCCTAAAAACTTCTGCATTTATTTCCCTGTTACAGTTGCACACATCCAGTGCATTTACATTCAAACTGGTCAATATTTCATGAAATATGTTTTGTAACTTTTTAATATGCTAAATAAATGATTTTGCTTTCAAGAAAAAGATGCTGATTTCATGATATTTTGGTCATGACAATCAGATAAGCATGTACGTATTGAACTCATATATGACATTAAACCAGACTTGTGTATCAGCGAGGCAAGCTGACAACATTTTGATGTTTACTTACAGTGCGTCTCCCTGTTCCGTGTCTCTTTCCTTTCCTAATTCTTAAATAATGCTGCTCATTCAAAGTTGCCTTTTTCATCCATTATGGATCAATACCATATTTGATTTTGTTTGTTCTGTGCCTAAGTGTCAATGTGCACAAGTCAAAGGGAAGCAGCCCTTTGTTTCATCCCGTTAATAAACACTAAAGCATTTAATATTTCATCTCTTCTACCGACGGGCCTCTGAGACGTCACTGTGTTTAACACTCAGTGTCTGCCAAAGTGCTCGCACTTTCTCTCTCTTTCTGTCTCTCCCTCCCTCTCCCCTTTGTGTCTTTTGGGTTTGTTTGCAACTCAGATGTCTGCGCAGGACTGTGTTCTGTAACTTATTTAACAAGGGTTCATTCTCTTGAAAGCAGTTCTACCCGCAGGACCAGCTGAAGCTTTGACTCGACTTTGTGTACGTCTATTAATAAATTAACTATTCTGTCACAATCTGAAGGAAAGATTCAATTATTCACAAATTGCAATGCATAATTCCATCAACCATGTTTTAAGCAGGGCTATGAATAATTTTTGCCATTTTACTTTGGATAATTAAAGCAGTAAATCTCTTTGTGAGGCACGTAATGGCCTTTACTGACTCTATGGTTCATGTTACAATGGAAAAAGAAAACAATACACATTTTCTGTTATGGTGAAGCCAGCATTAATCAACAGCTTCAGGTATGAATATGCATGCAGCGGTTTAGTTAACATCTCTTATCGGAATATAAATCACTCATTTATTGGCAATCTTTCAGCTGTGGAGGATGGGAACGGGCGGGCAAGAATACGGGGGTGAAGGAAAGAAATAGAAACATATTGAAAGGGTGAGGATTGAAGAGAGATGTTGGAGAGGGTGGGTGTGAGAGAGTTGGAAAGACAAAGGATGTTGAATTGTGTGTTGTGTGCGTGTGTGTGTGCGTGTGTGTGTGCGTGTGTGTGCCTGCGCGTGCGCATGTTAGATAGAGATACGGATAGGGAGATCAGTTTACCACAGCAAGTGTGTCCTCTGGCTCTTTATCACTTGATTTGGGGATACCGCATTAATTTAGGGGAAACATGCATCTCTCTCTCTCTGCCTCTCTCGTTCTCTCACCCTCTTCATTTGCTCCCTCCAGATGAAGACTCAGTGTGCTCACAGCTCCTCTGCCATATGTCTCAGTTGAGACAAAAGTGCCTCTTAGGGTTTTTCTCACAGTATTTTTCTCCAGTCACACGGTTTGCTCCTGGTCGCTGCACTAACCCAATTAACAGGAAGCCATGGCTCCCCCAGGTCAGATAAAGACAGCCCCCCTCCTCTTCTCATACAAACACACAAACCCCCTTACTGTGCTCACTGCTGCCCCTGCTGACCTGTGTGACGCTTACAAAGATAACAGCTGCTCACCCTCCACTTACATTAAGACAATGGCCTTGGTAAAACAATGGTAAACGATAACTGGGGGATAAAGGTATGTTGAGGTACACATTGTGACCTGCCTGGTAAACACAAAGAAGGAAATCCATCTGACAGAGAGGCTTGAATGGCTTTCATGACTGAGGTGCGCTTATGTAACTTAGAAATTCACAATAAAATATATACTTTGAAATATTTCACTAAATATTACATTCGACTTAAAGGAGTCTTCGACAAGTCTGTCCCAAGAGCTGGAAGGGAGGAAAAAAATCCCTTTCACATTTTTACATAGGTCAGGTATAATCATGGCCCCCTAGTGTCCCTAAAGTCAAACAGCCAGGCAATGTGTGACCAATAGCCTACATACTGTTGTTGCAACTGACCACGAAAAAGAGAGAGAGAGAGAGCAATAGTGGGAGAGGGAGGGAGAGAGAGAGAGAGAGAGAGAGAGAGAGAGAGCAGAGGCCGAGAAAACAGGATGACTTCTAAGGCCACAAACACATCAATCAACCTACTGCCCATCCTCCCTCCTTCTCTCCCTCTACCTCTCTCCCTTTCTGCCCTCTATCTCTCTCTGTCACATACAAACACACACACACACACACACACACACACACATACACACACACACCCACACTGGCTGTCTCAATTAACCCATGGTTAATCTTGGACCTCCCGTAGCAACTTCTAAAAGGGATCCGGGTAGAACGGGAGATGGTATCTGCCAGGAAGATTACAGTGCGACAGGCAGATCAAAGAGGGCCGGACTTTGGGCCCCAGCGATTAGCAGTAATTAAATAAAGTATGTCTGTTTAAACTTCATTAGCAGCTGGGCGTTTGCTCCACCAGAGTGGGCACAACTCAACCGTCCTTAATTAAAAGATAATCCACAGGATCGCCCCCTAATCTCCTTCCAAAATATGCTCTCCTCTCCCCCCATGATGGAGGTTTTCAGTGCGCTGCTACTACAGAACAGGCTGGTGGGTGGAGGTGAGCACTAAAGCCGCCAACGGTCTGAAACGCAGCCAGGCAAGTGGGTTGCTCCTCTCTCCCCTCTCCCAACCCGCCGACCTGGAGAGGAGTAGAGAGGAAAAAACCTGCCCCCGATAACATCAATTTAGCATGCTATTATCTCCAATGGTGGAAAACTACACTCCGGCAAAGTCTGACATAAATCTTGGAGAGCTGGGGGGACATTGAATATGCATGAGCTGAAACAGATATGACACTGCTGGCACATTAATATTCTTGTCACTGGAGGTTTTCAAACTTTCAAGTCGATGACTTGAGCGAATCCAGTCTGGAGTTTCCATAAAACAGGGCAAAAGAATATTATACATAATTAAAGACCTACAAGCTTCTGAACTCTGAGGGCGAAAAAAAAAAAGAGAGAAAGAGAAAAAGAGAAATGTGTTGCTGTAGATTCCATAGAATTTAGATGAATCCACAGTTTGAATAAGGGTGAAGGGATACGACTGCATGGATCAAATAAATTCTCTATCAGTGTCAGTTTCTTGATACTCAGGGCAAGGAGCACATGCTCGACACTTAACTATTTGGTAAAAGTAATGTGTGCGTGGGAGAGCTCACTGTGCGGCAACATTAGAGGAAGAAAGACAAGCTATTTTAAAAAAAAACTGGGCATATACAGTTTAGTTGTCAAAGTCAATCAGTCACATGCAAGTGAAGGGAGCGACGAGGACTGATGGTTAGATTGTAGCTTTGTTCTGCAAATGAGCGTATATTGATCCTTAAGTTGTGATAATTACATGGTCATGGCTCTTGGGTTAGAAATCTCCAAAGCCCTTATTTACGTCACTCACAAAATGCAAATTAAGAGTTGGACCTTCCGTGGCCCAGTTTTTCCTCTCCGCGTTTGGTTTCCCTCGCCCACTGCTAAGTACCCATGTCATATGCCCTCTCCATCAAACTCACCCTCACTCTGTAATCAAAGGTCATCTTGGAATCATTTCATTTCTTAATCTTGCATTTGGGGGGATTAGTTGTTCCCGCTCTCTGTTTATATTTATGTCTATAAATTGTTGGGCCCCGAGCAATCCAAAACAAACCGGCCGCCCTGCATTTCGCCTGGTTGCTCTTTCGCAAACTGTTTACTCACCCCCTGTCACCCTCCTACTCACCCCCACACCCCTTCACAACACCACATGTAAGACACACACACACACACACACACACACACACACACACACACACACACACACACACACACACACACAAATACATCCACAACCCAACTGCCCCTGAGCTCTACTGGCTTTCAGTTCACTTAAGGGAAGACACAAAATGTGACCCATCTCCACCAAAGCGCCTTATTGAACTCAGATGTGCGACCACGTTCCAAACAACCATGCTCTTATCCTCTCTCGCTCTGGTTAAACCACGGGGTAAAAAAGGGATCCACTCACACAGTATGGTTGGTATCTTCAGACTGATCAGACATGCTTTGGGGTTTGACCCGAGCTGTGAACGCTGGGCTTTCCAACATGAGGATGGAGAGATGGATAGAGAGATAGATGGCCCACTGATCCTGCTCTGGTTTGCTGACCAAGAAAAGGGCCGCAGGGCCTGGTGGCGCAGCAGTGATCCAGGCCACAGTCTGTCTGCTCTGCGAGACAGTTCGATTGAGATGAGACGGAGCAACAAGGACTGTCTATGGAAAGCATGGAACACACAGCAGAGACCATACTTTGTAGAGTATATTTATAAACTGTAGAGTACATATCTAAGCATGAATTAGGCTCCAGCTCAGGGCAGATTTAACATACACAATGTGACTGTATGACAGGGTGGTGTGGTTATGCTGGTAATGGTGCAGGGTTGTCTGACCGCCAGAGACAGTCGAGGAAGAAAATGTTACAACTGATGATGCATTTAGAAGAAATACCACATAGAGTGCCGATACACATACTGCATCACACTGTAGCCTGGCTAGCTGCTCTATCAAATCAGGAGGGTCCTTTACATGCATAAACGGCCATTTGGTTCATCGTGTTATGTGAAATTGACTCTAAACCAATGACCTGTCATACTAAAAGCAAACACAAATAGGGGGCACATAAATTATGTGAATTATGCAATATGCATATTGCATAAATACAATACACAGTAGTGTATGCACAGTAACACATTAGTTTAAAAGGTGGTAGTCAATCACCTGCTGCAGTACAGCAGTACAGAATGAATATAATGGATAAGCCTGTGTTGTTGAATTGAAATATAATACAACACTTTCAATTGGGTTACAAAAGAAACTCACCTCTCTTTTATACAATTAGACAATACATAACCTTCCAATTCACAGACATAAACCCTTAAACACACTGATACTGCAATCACAGCTGACTCGGTTGAAGAGAATTACATTTGTCACGTTTACTTCTTCAAGGAAATAATATGGCGACCTATTCATCCTACAACACGGTTGCAACAGCAGCAACTATAGAGATGAGGTTACCATGGTCACTGCAGGAGTAGTGGCAACAGCAGGAGGAGAAAGTGTAGAAAAGGCGAAGGGAGTGTGGAAAGAGAGAGAGATTACATCGGGAGCATTGTTAACAGACATATTTCATAAATTGATCCAGCTCACATAACAAAGCTGGGGAGCAGACACATAGCCTGACCTTCACCATCTCTTAAGCAGACCAACAATAAATAAATAAAACCTTGCTCTTTTGACAGCCGCTATTCGTAAGCCTGAGCCAGCAGCAGCCAGGCCAGACCCCCCTCTACTACTCTTCTTTCGCTTCCTCCCATCACCTCACCTCTCTTCATTGTTTGTGTGTAGTATCTGTGCACCTTTGGGTTATTCATCATTCGCCGTAATATATCCCTTCTCTGCTCTCTTTCTCTCCCCCTCTACCTTTCTGCCTACAACAAATTCATTTTGCCTTGACAGGGCCCAGCCTGTGTTGTGACACCGGACACCCCGTGTGTAGCCGCTTCTATGACACTGGGCGACAGGCATTTAAAGCCTGCCCGTTCCCAACTGGATGGACCCAGTCTGGTAGAGAAGGAGGGAAAGAAGAGTAGGGATAGTTGTGAAGGGGAGGGGAGGGGGTAGTGAAGAGGTGTGCAAGGACAGCTCAGCCTTGTCACACCATTACAACCGGCTGTGGCTATATCACCGTCTCTATCGTTTTTCAGCTCCAGCTGATAAAAAGCCCCTGGGCAAGGTGCTTAGGTCAGGTCTTTAAACACAAGGGGAAATCTATCCCGCCTCTCGGGCTCCTTCTGGCCGATGCCACTGCTCTCATTTCCCCACTCGTTGCCTTAATTTGGCGGCAAGGCCAGATCCTGTTGGTGTCAGCGAGCTTGGTGAATGGGCAAATGTCACGGAGTCACAATGGCACAGGGAATTGTCAAGCACCTTGTATCGTACATGGCAGCTGCACGGGAAGATAATAGATTAATTTCATGACTGTCTGAGCCCTACAGGACAATATTGCTTTTTCTTTCAGCCGTCCCATTCTCACCGGATTGTCGTCTCACGCTGATACACACATTTACCGTACATACTGTAAACACATTTTCCTGTCGATACACACATACCCACATGCTCGCCCTATTTTCTTTCAGAATTTATTTAGTGATACACAATTCTCACTTTTTATTTTTTTTTACACAGGAGAGGTTAGCGTATGCTGGAGGCAGAGAAAGCCAAGGAAAGCAGGGGAAGGAAATTCCAAAGACACGTGTGGTTTCGAAATAGTCTATCTCTATTTCGACTAGTGCTGGATCTCCAGCTAAACACATCAAGCAATTTTCACCATTATTACACAGCACTTTGGCAAGGAGACCTGACTGTCCTTCTCACCATTACAGCCACAACAAGTTCACCTGCAGAGGATAAAGCCATATGAAAAAATATGACCCAACTGGGAGAAATGCTGAAGAGGCTAGTCGGGTTAAAGAGCAGCCTGTCTCTCTATGCCCCTCTAGCTCACAGAGAAATGTGTCTACTGGTCAAAGAGACATATGAGATGATGGACTGGTAGGCAATCATCTGTGCTTTACATGAGCATATGCTCCCAACAAGAATTACCAGAGCAGAGCATACCTTCCCTGGTATGTGTACATGTACAGAGTAGACAGCAATTAGGCAGACTGACAGCCCCACTGCAGTACAATCCATGCATTTACTAAGACATGTGAGGAGAATGAGAATGCATACTTGTTACATTTCACGCAAATGTGATCCTGTCTGCAGAAACATGGATACATAATTTGAATGGATTCACATGTTTTGATTTGACAAAGAAAGAATAAGACAGCATCTATTCCTTGGTAAAGACAGCCTCATTTGACCTCAGTAAGGTTGAAACCAGCCCATCGTGTGTCTTGTTCTGGAAGTGCATGTCAAATTGCCTACTCTGCTGTCATCTTTAATGCATCTCTCTGGGTTGCTATGATGCTGCCCAGTCTCAATGAAGAACATCAGTTCGGTGCTGGAATGACGCTGCCCAGCCAGGGCATTTTCGCGGGCACTGAGCTTTTGGCCTCGCTCCACAACCCGCGGCGGCACACACTCAATCTGCACTTCAATGAAATCTATTCATGCCATTAGAAAAGAAATGAAATCTGAATGCCCGCTTGCAACTTTTTTTTTCTCTTCCTGACTGCATCACAAAGGAGAGCAGGAACAATGGAGGCATTGGGTTGTTGCAGCCCTCGATTGAGACGTACTGCTGAAACGCACAGCATTATTAGGAGGGCATGCCGGCAGTGGTCCAATCTTCTCAGAATGATCCACATAGTTAGCATTACTGATCCTGCCGCTTCCCGATAGGAGTAAATGTCTGGAATTCCGGGCCGCCTACTAAGAGATGCCACGCTAGCCAGCAAATATTAGCATCTGTGATGTCACCGCGTTGCACAAAGGAAGGCAGAGAAAGGGTGAACAAGAGAGACACTCCAGACGGTTATTTGGGCTATCTATGGGAATCCTGCACATCATACAGTCATACACAGAGCTAATTAAGATAAGCATAATCTAGTATGAATAGAAAATACCTCAATAAAAAGAGAAGGGTAATCTCTGTATATTCAAACATAGCAGATCAATGCACAAATATACATGTGCATGTCACAACATGCACGTTTTTATACAAAATCGGTACATTTGAAAAAAGGGCTCTTGTTGAGTCAAATAGGTCTGTTTGCATCTAAATAAAGAACTGCACTGAATATGATCTGAAAACATTGATATTTCCCAACAGGTGGATACTCTTAAGACGTAATTATTTAGTTTTAATGTGTGTGTGAGAGGTAAATCGGAGAGGAATATGAGCATGGAAATAAAAAAGTATGTTTCCCTCATTCAGTGGATTAGCTCAAGCCTGTTAGGCCACATTAATAGATCTTGTCTAAGAAAGCCAGTCCTGTACCGGCTCCCATGGCAGACTTGTCTGCTGGCTGCTAGCATGGCTGCTCTGAATGCTAACTAGCTACTAGACAGCCTGCCTGCGTCTAAGGCTGGGAGGGCCTTTGCCAGGGGCACCCTGCAACTGACACAGTCAGAACCAGGAGTAATGAGTAAGACAAAAGTCTTTTCAGGCCTGGGCCCATCCCCCTCTTAAGATGCCAAAAAAGTAGGGGAAAAGAACAGGAATGAAATTGAATAAGTAATGAAATGAATGGATGAAAAGCAAGAAAATATGTACTGGTCTCCATAGCACTGATCAAATGGAATGGTGAATGACAGCTGGCTGTCGTGAGTGTTGTTTTCTTCTTCTTCATCTTTTGTTCCAAGGTAGTTTTTATTTCTCTGTAGCTGAGTAAAGAGGTGTGTTTTTGTGCGCATGTGTATGTGTGTGAAGGATATGTGATTGCGAGGGGCATTAGTTGTTTGGCATTGCCACAGGGTGACCAGATAGGCACAGCAAGCAGCATTGATCCTCGTCACAGTGGTCCCTAAGCAGTTGCCATTGTTGTTGCGACGCTGCTGCTGAGTTGAGTGAAAACAGAAAAGTTTCACAGAGACAAAAACAGCCGTGAATGTTCAAAAAGACAACAAGAAGTTGAAAACAGCTGTTTGTTTTTTTATACACGATTATTATTTTCTTTTGTTCCTTTACGACTCAATCATAGCCCCCGGCTCTACGCAGCACCTTTTTCTATTCACTCTCTATAAACAAACTAGGCTCGACTGTGCCCCCTAACTCGTGGCCTTTGACATAACCTTCACCCCCAGTCCCCTGGTAATGAATTGTTCACATTAAACACGAGTAGCCAATCCACAAAAAACTGACTTTAAGACTATCACTTACATTTTTACTTAATGAGCCCTCCATCAAGAATCAAACATGCCAGAACAACAACAAAAAAATGTATGTGTAATACCGTCCTCTCTTGCTCTAAATTTTCGGAGCTACTTTGAGGTCAAACTCACAAGTGAGACACCACATCCTGGACATCCGTGTTTGGACTCATTTCCAGTCACCTGAAGATAGTGGAACACTGCCTGCTTTCGCCTCTGGTCTCTGGCAGTTATTGTTCCTCAGCAGCCCATAAATCTGCAGCACTGGGATGTTTGCTAAAAGGGGGATCTGGGTCAAAGGTCGGTGAGCCCTGTCCTTTGGCCCCCTCACGCCAGATGGCACCTCAAGGTTTCTCAGGCTGTCAAGAGCGCTCTCTCTCTCTCTCTCTCCCTTTACATCCCACCACCCCATTTCACTCTCTAACTCAACTCTTGTTGTCACCCCATGTCTCCCCCACTCCCACTCTTTTTCTCCCTGACAACTCCACTCATTTTCTCTTCTCACCCTTAGGCCCCAGGCCCACAGGGCTTCACCCCTCCTCATCATCCTCTCTCTCTGCAGAGATTCCACTCCTTTTCTGGCGGTAGAAGATTCCAGTACAGGGTAAACAGGAAGGGAAACCTGAGCAGACGCTGGGAAATGGCTGTAGAACCGCAGTCAAATACCTACAATGAGCGTCGGGGAAGCACACTGCGAGCACTGCAAGGAATTATCATCCACTAATTACCACATTTTGAAGGATTTTTTTCACGTTTTCTTTTTTTAACCCCTACTTCATATCCCCTTCCTCCCTTCCATTTTGTTTAGCAAATAGCTTTTATAATCCTCATTGAATCAATTTTCTGTGTCAAAATGAATAAATTAGCTTGCTTTATTTTGGAATAAACCGTTAATACAGGAATGCCTGGTAATTAATTTCCCGTAATTGCCCCACTGGGATTGGTGTCAGTTACACCCACTCCATGGACATGCTGTATATTAGCTTAAACATGGTTCTTACTATGCCTCTATGGTATTTGGGTACAAGTTTTGGTAAAAGGAGGGGCAACTTTGGGGCAGGGGGAGAACTATTATCGGGTGAGTACAGAGCTGTTTGATCTAGTCCAAAATACATATATACCACTGTCAGTCATCTCATACATGACAAAATTAAGTCTAGAATTTATTATATATTATATATATTTCTAAAGACTGGCAACCAATGTATGTTTTTGTATGTTATCAATTCCACTTGAGCATATTAGATGTAGTTAATACTTGAACTTAAGCCTAAGCCTGAGCTTATAGCATAGCTGCTTGTAGTAATAACTCTTTGTACGTAACTCTCCCCAAAATGCTTCTTTAGTTGTAATACCCACACCAGACTGTTTAACATCTCTAATTTGTCATTTTCCAGGGGACGGCCGGGAGAGCAGACTGAATTGCCTTCTCTGGGCTAAGCTTCTTATGTGCACTTGTACATATTGGAGGATTTGTGTGAGCGAACTCAGTGGGTCCAGGTAAAGTAGTCCCACTCCACTGGCTGTGTAAACAAAGGATATGAGAGAGCCGCAGCCTTGTAGCCTCACTCAGCAAGAGTCTGTGGCTTCAACTCTGTACTTTAAGACCTCGAGACAGCACATTAACATCCGTCTCCCCGGCAGCCTGATTTAGGAGTCTTCTCCAACAGGTTCCCTCTGCACCCAGTGCCCCCATTCAGAGGCAGAGCGCGGCTTTCCTGCGGCTTCAGGGCAAGGTGGCAGAATGTTGGCTGGTAAGTGTGTCACACTGGCTGAGGTTGGGGCACAGTGGCACAACGGGAGCATTTCTAGTCCCCTCCTCCATCTTTCTCTACCACTTCCCCTCTCTCTCTCTCTCTCCCCATCACTCCTGCCACAACAGCACACATAAAACCAGGGCATGCCCCCAGTGAACGGCGGAATAGGCAGCTGCCACCAGTGGGCCTGGAAGGGCCTGACTTAAAAAGAAATTTGGAGAAATAGCTGTAACCCAAAAACAGCTTCAGCGAGCCGCAAGCCTCCATTGGTGCCCCTATTTTCCTTTTTGTGATGAAGTGATGATAACTGCAGTGAGGGAGGGCAGTGGTTATGGAGCCTGCCAAAAGACAGACAGATCCTTCCCCTAGGTCAGGAACCATGGGGAATGGGCAGGATACTGAAGCATGGGGCTACTCAAGGTTCCATTGTTTTTTGATGTCAAAAACACACATTTTCATACACATGTTCTGTGTTTATGCACATACTCTGCATGCAGAAGTACCCGCAAACACACACACACACACATAGAGACACACATACATTTATGGAATAGAATTTCCAAATATCTTAGTTTCCAGTCGATTGACGAACAGCTGATGTAGCGCAAGGCTTACCGCCTCTGACAGAAATAGTTGTCTAATTTGTTATCAAATACACACATTCATTCCAATTGCACTGTACATTGCGAAAATGTCTTGAATAAAAATAAAAAAAACAGTGGTACCCACTGAATAAATATACATGGAATGTAGAAATGAAATAGACATGAGGTAATCTCCAACAGAGGAAGCAAAGTTTAGAAGGTTTACTTTTTTTTTTTTTTTAAACCAACGCATCTCTCCAAGCTCTCTTTTTCTCTCTACAACTTTGTGGGAGGATTATTCACAGCTGTAAAACTAACATATAGCCATCTGCTTTCCTGTGCTGTTACGGGCAAAACGATGGACGCCGCTCAGTAACATGGTTGAAGTAGAGGACAATGATACTGCCTTGAAAGCTGGGGAAATATTATAAACCAGGAATACCAAAATGCTAAGTGAAACCAGAGTTATCAGAACGAGAGAAAGAGAGCGGATGACTACACAGCAATTTTTACATTGGGCCTTCTCTGGAAAGAGAAAAAACAGACTGAATGACTGCTTTGTTCAAATTTCATCCTCCCTCATGGTCACACAAAGGCTGCACAATTGTGGTGTGGTGTACTCAACAGTTGAAGCTCACATGTTGAATTTCATACATGTAAATTACTGTATGTGCTGTTGCAGCCAAATTAAAAAAGGGGTGCAAACCTACTCTTCCTAATTGTACACTTCACAAACAGACACTAAGATTGATGAGGAGATAATCCGTGTAAGATGTGTCGTGTTGGAAGTCTACCCTCGAACACTTAAACAGAGACACTCCATCAGGATTTGAAGTTGAGAAATAAGGTGAGGTCTAAAGTGAATCAATACCTTGACTGTGGAGTGGTGGCCACCTGCCAAAGAGACTGGCATCTCCAATGTGTCTTCTTCTGGAAATCAAGAATGAGTAGTGGGTCCCCTTTAAAGCAGAGGATTCCTCATAGTACATGCCCTCTAAATCTGGGCAACGTTACCCTGTCTTTTACTTCTCTACACATATGCTTCTGTTACTCTTCTCTTACCAACGAACCAAAAAAAAAAAAACATTCTGAATTTTCAGTTAGAAATTTGATCTCATCCGTGACAAAAATACAAAAACTATAATTTGGCTAGACTCGAAAACATAAGATTTTAGAGGTCTCATTTCATATCATTAGTTCTGAATGACCTCAGAACAATCTTGGGAACTCTCCTGAGACAAATAAATCCAGCACGGCGGAAATCGAGATAAGGAAACAGAGAGCGATAGCGCGAGCGGGAGTGTGAGATCTCTAAGCCATGTTAAAGCGGCGGGGTAGGGCACTGTCATGGCTGTGTGTCTGAGAGGGCTTCAGCCTTTGGCTCTCTGTGCATTTTAACACGCCATAAATCACTCTCCGAGCACAGCCCTGCATTACGTGAATGATATATTTTATTTACACTATAGAGGAAAACACACATGGTCCTTATTAATCATCTCCCACCTTTAATAATGAGTCAACTTCCACTCATTCATCACCACTTCCAAAGCCATGCCTGCAGAGAAACACGGGGCGGGAAGAGGAAGGAAAAACAAACATAGTTGGCTAACAAGGTGGCTGCGCGAGAAAGGATATGTAAAATGCTTAAAAATGCGATTGTCACGTACTTAAGGCATTAGAAGCCAATACTGTAATGTGGTAGAGCGTGGAGATTTTAGCCCAGGGGATTTTAGCTATTTAGTTTGTCACTCTTTGAGAGTAAAATACCTAGATGACATGAGAACTTTTCTGCTCCCTGACATGTTTATACAAGCTCGCTTCAGCACCATTACTCATTCTCACTTGTCTCTCTTAGAAGTCTCCTCTAATGATCGAGCAGAAGCATAACCACAGCCCTATGACATGGGTGTCATAGAAATCTGCTACATTTGCCAATGTGGCTGCATTACTGTCAAAGCTCATCAAAATGAGCCATTCAAAACCTCAACCTTTCTCCACCCCCTCACCCACTAGAAAAGATGTGCACTAAACGATAGCTGATTTGCCTTCTTTGTGCTGAAAATAGATTCTGCCCTGCTATTACAACTCAAGTCAGATACAGTGTAACATTTTTGGAATGATTCCTCATGTTTGAAATTATTTCGAAAGCAATCCGTCTTAGCAGCAGCCTCAGAAAGTTGTGCTTTACTATGTTAAGAGTCTTTGGAACTATTCCAAATCACACAAGAGAGGGCAAGAAAGCTGTTGAACACATCTCCACTGGTCTCCGCTGTGGGAAATATAATATGACACCGAGATAATAAATGACAGCAGACAACTGTAACTAAATTCTTATATGAAGGAACATAAAGGCTTTGCCATGTGAGCAGCTAGAGAAAAAGCAGTGACAACACATAGCTACTGCAGGATTATTGATGTTTAAGGATTGTTGGCATGCTATGATTCTGGAAGTAAAAACAGAACCAGCTAACTTCAGTAACCTCCTGGAGCTAAAAAGTCAATGAAACAATACTGAAAATAACAGCTCCTGGTTTGTAGAGTGCATTCTCTACAATGTAAATCCACATTTGAAACCACACAACAGACAGATTGCTTGTGAATGTGTGTGTGGTTGTCTTTCTCTCTGACATACTGTATAGTGTTCTGTTCATAACCATCATTTATGCAATACCTGTTACTATTTTTATCTAAATTTGCCAGTTTCTTGTAAACCGTACTGTGATAATCACTAACACTACGCATTGTTTGTCTTACTTAGCTTCTTTGTTTCTCTTTGCAGCCGTTGTACGGTAAATGTGTAGGTGGTGGCTCTAAAATTGTGTAAATATAAGTAACAAATAATTGAAAAGAAATAAATTGTTGCCTTTGCAGTGTTTTGTAAAGTAGTCTGTCCTTCGGTAATGGCTTAGATCTTCTCAACACCGAGTCTATGTTTGTGCTTAATGAACCAAGAAAAAGGTCATTACAAAATAGCAATAGCAATTTTTTTGAGAGCGCTATAGCTATCATAAAGGGAGAGGGGAAAGTAATAGAAATAAGATTTAACACTACGTCCTGCTAATGCGTGCGAAAGAGGTTAACTGCTGTGTTTAGTAACAAGCAAATGCTGCTCCTCCCATTAAAGGTGACGGCATCTTTTATTGTCTAGCTTTAGTGAATCGTCACAGCTTTGCACTGGCTATATAGCATCAATAAACATCATTTTATGAAGTAGCATATAAGCAATAGCAGGTTCAGCGATTAAAGTGATTTTGTCTGTAGCCCTACGATATAAAACCCATAAATAACCCTTTTGGAGTATATTTAAGGAGATGAAGTTTAATGATCTGTTGTGGTTACCATCCTGTCATTCCAGCATATCTTTTCTAAAACATTTAACTGCCTAACTAACTAACTTGAGTCAACCTAATTCCGCCATATAAAAACTTATCTTTTTGGCCAAATCGCATTCACACCTCCAAGTGATACACATTCAATAAATTACTCTAAACACATTCTTGTTCTCCTCTCCCCTTCTTTTCTGTATTTCCTGACATTTTCACTCCCTTCTCGAACCAATGATATATCGAAATCTATGAGCCCATAATCCTATTAATAAAGCTCTCTTGTCCGTGTTACATTTATTTTCCCCCTAATCTCCTTCTCTTCCACTTTTCTCTGCTCTTTCTCTCTTTCTCTCCCTCTCTCACACTCGGTATCTCTCTCTATGTCCCTTGGCTGACCCCTGTGAACATTTTCTCCTTGAAAGGCAAGAGAGAAATTCAGATTGATATCAAATAGAATGCCCGTTGTGGGTTTTACACATAACAAGGTGGTTGATGGCATGATCAAGGCTGGTTTTGGCTGACTGACAAAGGTAGCCATCTTCACTTGGTGTGGGAGCTATCCCTCTACCGTGTTGCATGCTGACAATGTACCACAATGAAATACAACTGCTTCTGTAACTATAAAATGTATAGCACATGCCCACAAATGCAGTGATGTAGCTAAAAGGAAAGAACGCCAGGTTCTTGTTTCTGCAATCCTGTTTGTTCACTGTTTTTGAAAAAAACAATATACAATTTTCTAATAGCTTTACAATTCTCGACACAAAATTGCTATGATAATGTGAAGCAGACATGTAATAAGAGTGTTTATCCTGGTGTCCGCCTGCATGTCTGTATCATTTCCCACAAGATTAAGTATGGTGGCTCCATACATACATAATCCTGATGAAAATCCTTGTCATGCATGTGCTCCAGTAATGGTTTATGGTGCTGACCAGACCATGAGCACCACAGCACCGCCATCCTCGTGGGGTGACCAATCCAGTGGGCACAGGGGATGCTTACCCTCTGCAGTCAGACCTACATCCCCTAGTCGATATTAAATCCATCAGTTCCACAGCCAAATCCAAAAGATTCAATCCCAAAACTAGGAGACTCCCAAAGCATTGCAATTCGTTCTCGCCATCCTCTCCATGCCAGTGTGGAACCATGGGGATCTCGCCATATATCTCCAGCAAGCTTCCACAACAACATCAAATCAGTATTTGCCTAATGGATGAACGGATTTGATATTGTAAGAAAGAAAGCTAAAAAAAACACAGTATAGAAGTAAAAGCGGTCGCTTCTCCTAAGTCTCTAAAGAATGTGAGAGTGAAGGAACAGGAGATAGATGTTTCAATAATCATAAAGGGTGCACAAACCATAACATAAGGTAAAACTGATTTATCCTTTTCACACTGTTGCATGATAAAGAAGGAAAATACTTGTTTTAGGAAAGAAACCTCTACATAACTGCATTTCTGTGCATATACTGTATTGCACTTAAATGTGAGTGTAAAACTGGTTATAAAGATATCAATCACTAAATCAGTACACCAGGGGTTTGAATGTGCACGTCATATGAACTGCTGACACAATGTTTAGTTTCATAAAAAGTATCTAAATCAATCCGGTGTTTGTTTTTTCTCATCAAATGAAATGAGGGGTAACGGTCCCAGAGGCTGCATAAACTATCCATGTACGTGTCTTAACTACAGGAACACGGGCAACATTTATTTTCATATTTCAAAGACCCAAGGAATTACAATAATTGAAGGAAACATTCTGAGTTGTTAAACTCTCCAGTGGACCCGGGGTTGCAGATTTGTCAGCAGGCGTGCTGGACAATAAAAGTGAAGCAATGATGGAGTAAGTGAAAAGTTTAATGTGGCTCTCACTCTGCTGCATAATGTCTCGTGACCGATGAAACATTTCCCAATGGTTCACACGGCTTTCTGTCAGCGCTGATGTAAAAGCCCTGGAGGCAGGGACCTGAGTCTGCCCTTTAAACTGGCGCCTCACTCTTTCAATTTGGTCCTCAACACAGAGAAAAAAAAAAGCAAGATAGAACAGAGACAGAGAGAACAATGGGGAGTATAGAACAAATGCCAAAATGTATTCCTAAGTTGAGTTGTCATAAATAATGAGGATCAAGGGGTGAAATGTGCAAAACAAATGTTAAAACTCTACATCATGGTTCATCCCAATTTCTTTAATTTTTACATGTGAGCTATGCAGAACATTCTCTGTTTGTATCAACAAACTGTGTGGGATGTGTCACAGAAATGTAATATACAAATACATGAAAATGATATTATTACTTAGAGTCTAGTAAAATATAATATATTTAGATATACAGCTGAGGGGAGAACATATATTTCACACTCTACTGAATAATAGCATGCCTTGAAATACAAGTTGTAATATGTAAATATACTGAGGAGTTGCCTAGTGATTTCTTCTGCTCAGGATCATGACATACAATGTGGTCAATATATTTCAAACTTTGTTTTTGTGTGGCAGTCTTTATCTTCCCCCTGTTCAAATATATCTCAAATGAACAATGCATTTCAGAATATTTAGTACATTGGCTCCATTGCACATAATTTACTCATTGTTATATTCATGAAAAGTGAACGGATGTCGCAGCCACAAAGGAGGATAGAGATGCTTCACATGAAAATCTAATAGGCAATTTACATTTAAATTTCTACTGTCTCTGTTATGGGTGAATTTAAAAGAGCAAGGGCCTGCTTTTAATGCCTCCATGCTGTCTCTATACCACCTCTTCATCTCCTCCCCTTGTACATCACCCGTTTTCCACCCCCTGTGTCTCCCACAAGGGCTTTCATCCTCACCTTAAAGGGTACCCAATCAACCGCGGGCTCGGCATAGCTTCTATGGCGACCGCACAGAGGCAACCTGAACCCCAAACAAAGGCTGTTCATTAAAATATCTCCAGCAGTAAGCTCAGGGGTTCAAACTACTACATTAGCCTCTCTGCTAACACACGGCACAGATCAAACCACAGGTATGCGACAGAGAGAGAGTAGGTGCCTTATTCTGAAGAACCTAAAGATTCCAGCAAGGAGACTGTCAAGGCTCACAGGGCCTCTGCAGTCCGCGGCTAGACAGACTGGTCTTTTGGATCAGAACACTAATGAAGATGTTAGGTAAAGTGGATGAGCATCTGTTCTGTCTCAGAACAATGAGTGGGTGGCCAGATGTGGCCTTTGATGGTTTGCCTGTGTCACAATCCAATCAAACAAGTCCCAGTCCCCTTTATTAATATGACTGCTCATGATAGCAGCTCACCTCAGCATGTAGCCTTTCAAAATGAACACTGGGGTATCGCTCAGTACCAGCATGTTGAAAGGCCAGGTGCATTGTAAAGGTATGGCTGTCAAGTGTATGAAGAAAATCTGTCATCATAGGGATATGAGATGATGAGATGTCAAGGAGTTCATCTCAGATGACAGTGTGGCTAGTAACTAGCTTGTCCAAACACTAGAGTCTTAATAGCGAGTTCATGTAAAGGTCAACAGAAATACAATGCAATAACCATTTTCTTTGCTTTACTGTTAAGTATCTCTTTGGAGCACTACTAACTACATTGCACACATGAAAGCACTGTTAATACAATGAAACTTCCATGAACGTTAACCTTAATAAAAATTGTTTACAATAAAGGTTATTTCCTCACACGTTGTCTGATCTGCTAATCAAATGTTAATACTGAGGAAAGAGGCAATACTTTTCATAAAGAATGCAAATGATCAAGGATTAGCTACTCAATTTAATGCAACAAGAATATTTCTCATATTGCTAGGGATTCATTTTTTCCTCCGTGGGCCGAGAGTGGAGGGTGAAAAGCTACAGCTCCATAAAAATCCAACTTTACTGCATATAGAATTATACACCTTATGTGCATCATAAATGGTGGGTAATTCATCCATAGAACTAATAAACCATGGAATATGGATGGCATACATTCTACCTAACAATATACTTCAGCAGGGAGGAAGTAAATATGGTAGTGTGATTTACAGTACAAAGTACACTCATAAATTATCTGAATATTTAACGAGTTAAACATTGCACGGTGTGATGCACTGGAGCTAAAGTGCACTGTGGTTGTCATTTGAAAGGATAATAGTGACTATGGTATGGCATTATGAACGTCTGACGCCCGTGGACATGCTCTGCCACGTGGAGACACTGTGCACTGTATCATCCCCATTCTTAATAAAAGGCGATGGCGCCTTCTGAGCATAAGAAAAGTTATGGAAAATATCTCTCACCCAAGGACACAGCGCCAGATGTGCTAAGACTTATGGGAGCAATCATAGGTGGCCAAGGCTCTGGTGTGGGCCTTATTAAGTTAGGCTGCAACCCAGCACCTTCAACTTATTAAGCTGTCAGGAGTTGCAATGATTAAAACCAAAGAAAGGTCAGTCGCAGACCTTCAGCATTGTGCAGACCCTGATATTTGCTTTTAGGCCCCAGACCTAATGAAGACGTTTTACTTCATACATGCAAGGAAGGACTAAAAGAAATAGTTCTTTTGTGGCAATTTTTTTCAAGTCTCCTTATTCATCCTAGATGGCTTGTAAAAATGTCCAATACTAGTATTTTCTCTTTCCCCACAACTCTATCCTTCTTCTCTACTTCCTCCCTTTTCTATCCCCACAGACGCCTTTGAAATTAATTTAATCCATGACAAAGAGGCAGATAAATAGAGAGAGATAGAGACTAAAAGAAGAGGAGAATAAGTGAGGAAATCAGAACCATGGGTAACTGTGTGCTGTTTTGCACTATCCTAGTCTCTATTCAGCAGTTTTGCATAATATCAGCATGTGTGGGGATCAAAGGGAGTAGGTTAATGGGAAAGGGGCTTGGGGATAATTACAGGGAGGGGACAGGTCGGGGAGCGGTGGGTCCAGGTGGGGCCAGCACTGCTAATATGCCCCCGTTATGCTGACAGCAGGATTCCAACGTCTGCTGTCGGAGATTAAAAAAAGGAAGGAGGAATAAAAAAAAATAAATAAAAAAAAATCTTGGGGAGTTTATTGAGAGCTGTCATGGGCGCCTCTCAGATACTAGGCGACGGTGGCCGCTCAGAGATTTATTCTCTTGTCATAGCTGATGATGCCATCCAGAGAGTGGGAAACTGGCAGATGCTAGGGGAAGGTATGGTTGAGAGAGGAAAGAGGAGAGGAGAGACAGGGTCTTGTAGAGGGGTGAGGTTCAGGGATTACAGCCCCTGGGCGGAGAATCAATCACGGTGGAGCGAGGTGGGGTGATTCGGGATGTAGTATGTGGTGGGGACGGGGATGCGGGAATGATGTCGTCTTCAACAAGCGCCACTCAGTCACACCATTTCAATTTTAGTCTTCATGGAGAGATTTGGCGTGTCAGCTGTGTCATTCTCATCTCTTCCACGTGTGGACAACCCCCTGTCTCTTTCTATATACAGAATACATGGCTGCAACAGGCCAACTCCACCTGCCCAAGTAGATATAAATGTGGCCGTGCCAGCGGCCAAACTATTAATGTAGAGGTCTAATTCTGACATGCCTTTGACACCCTGTGAAATCTGTATCATTAGCAGGATACAGGGAAGAGGCTATAAATGATGGAGAGATGGCAGTGGGAGAAAAATAAATGAAAAAGGACGATAGGGCAGAAAAAAGTGAATCTGTTGGAGTTCAAAGCATGCCCTTGACTTCAGAGGGGGAAAAGAAGGGAAGGGAATGAGAGAGAGAGAAAGATCTGTCTGTTTAGGCAGCGCACTTCAGGACAACCTGTGAGAGGCAAATTGTAAATGACATATGTAAAACTGAGGGGTCAGATAGAGTTCTGTTTGGTCTCTGAGGGGTTAAAGGAAGCTAGTTAGCTAATTGACACTGCAAAGATGATGGAGGTTTATTATGTTAGAGCACCAACATTGGTTGGATTTATAATTTCACAGAGGTGATAGAGTGGAAAAGATATGTTATTCCAAAAGACCGAGCCAGGTTTAATGATACAATATTGTGTGAAGTACTGCAGAGTTGTTCATTAGCACCTACTAAACCTCAAAACCAAACTTTCTTGCTACTATGCACTATTACTGGTGGATATGTTTATTAATATGTGAAAGATAAAAATACATTACATACAAGTGGATTATTAAAGAGACAGTTCAGTATGTTTTGTTTCGAATTATAATGTTGAAATGATCGTAAATGTGTCATTCTGACATGTTTGAAGTCAACTTTACCACCAATGTGAAAAAAAACCAAAAACTACAAGGACATTCTAGTGACACGAGGCTACCGGCAGAGCCACAGGTCTGAGATCAGTCTTTCCTACAGATACTGTAACCATGGCCGTAATTACCCCAATGACAGACCTAGCCTCGGATCTGCTCCTGGGACCAACATCCTGATCTATTCCTACCATGACTGCTGGCAAAGTCTGTTTTAAAAGTGCTGCCCACCTGTCCGAGCTGTAGCCCCCAACGGTTTTAGTCACATGTCATTCAGTCTAAACTCATTATCATATGTCCTCTAAACCTGAGACATCAGTGCGTGATGACTGTCTCAGTCGACCAGAAGACTGGAGGCTAAATGAGAGCTGTCTGCATTAGAAAAACATGTTCCAACCTCTTGTCTCTCCGATGCCCTCCATGGAATCCATGCCCCAAATAGTGATGTTTTACCTGGGGCCCCGTCCTCCCTCTTCTACCACCGCACCCGTGTCCCAATAGGCAACAGAAAGTGTTTAAAATACCTAGGTGAGGGGGGTGATCATGTAGACTTTGCCAATGAGGAAAACAAGTCCAATTCACAGCAGTCAAACTGAACAGATTTAAAATGCAGACAATGAACATACACGTATGCATAGACAGGAACTTGTCGAAACAGTTTAAAGAGGATCCTGACAAAACTGAATGTTTAGCTGTTCTTGCTTGGAGCTTACAGTATGCTGACTGTGCACTGATTGAATTCAAAGATTTCTGGCAGGGAAAAAAAGACTTATACAGCCTGTAGCTATCCCAACAGGAGCAGTAAGTGAATAACAATGTGCTACTGAGAGCCTCCTTAGCATCACATCTATACCGCTGGCTAGCATTGTGTTTGGCTCCGTTCTCTCCTGCGTCGCAGTTCACTGTTCCTAAGGAGGAAAAAAAAAATCTTATCTGTCTATCTTTGTGATCAGTTACATGCTCATTATGTTGGATCCATCAACATTTTGAAAAGCTTGAACACTGTCTTTTTTCCCCCTAATAGTTCCCAGGATACACTCAACTGCAGTTGAAAGCTCCAGTTACCTGAAACAAATTGCCTAAAGAAATCTGAACCGCTGCTAGTCTGCACACGTAAAGAGAGAGACATACAAGAGCTTCAAAACATTAAAGCACACAATACTCCTGTGTTTTCAGTCTTTTTTGAATTGTCCGCTTAAAAAGAAAGAAAGAAATAAAGAATAAAAAAGGAACCTTGTAGTCTGTGTGTGCATTCACGTAGAGTTTGCGCTTTGGGCAAAACGTTGTGTTTCACCACATCCCCCCCACATTCCCGCAGTATAAAAAGAGCTTTGACACAGCGGTAAGATAGAGTTTCACAGTGCGTTTGAGTGAATGTAATATGTTAAGATGTTACCAACATGGTTTTCATTACAGTAGAATAACAGATTCACATTTTGTAGAGATAAGCACTGAGGGGGCGTCCGGAGCATAGCCTGCTGTGACATACTGAGTATTTATGTCGACTGATGATGGGGGACAAAAAAAAAATCAACATGGGTAGGCAAGACCTTGTGTATGATATATGAAGGAGCCAGAAATAAAGTATTGGCAGGAAAAATAAGAGCTTTTTAGTGCATATACATTAGCACAGAATAACCCTTGTCTCTCTGTCTCTCTCTGGCCCTTTGGCCTGTGCCATTTGAGGGCTTATCGAAGGCTGTGAAGCCCAGGTTGGGTTTGGCTGCAGAGTGCTCCCCACTGGGATAAGAAGATGGAGGGCCACTGCCAAGACCACTGCTTACATCGACCCAGAGAGCCTGTGCACACAAAGATGTCTCAATCAGAGAGAGACCAACACACACACACACACACGCACGCACGCACGCACGCACGCATGTGTAAGAATTAAATCCAAATAACAAGTCTGGCAGAAGATGATCAAAACCAATACAATAGTTTATTCAAGGTTTGGGGATTTCTTCAGGTAACAGTGTGAAGCTACTCCATTTTTAACAACTCTGTGTGCCAAGTCCTGTCCATTTCAGATGTGTGGCCTTGAGCATTTGTCAGGAAACTGAAATGTATCATCATTTTGTTCCAAGAATATATCTTTTGTGGAGCATCAAATTCAGTTGGTCAAACCATATTCTCCAAGGTTGTTACAAAAGTTTGGCAGACGTATCCTCTGCTGGAGAGAATAGCATAGCAGAACAAAACACATGAGAACAATAAAACACAGAGGATGAAAATACAGTGCAGTCTGTAAGTATTTGGACAGTGACACATGTTTTGTTGTTTTGGCTTGGTGCTCTCTAGCACACTGGTTTTAAAACGAAGCAATGACTCTGGGGTTAAAGTGCTGACTTTCATCTTTACTTTGAGGATGTTTACGTCGAAATCAGATGGACTGTGTGGGAATCAATGAAATCTATGAGAGGCAGAAATCACCATCTCTTACACAGTTCATCTGATGTGGATGTAAACACCCTAAAATTAAACAAGAAAGTTGGCATTCTAACCACACTGTTTTATGCCAAATCCAATAAGCTGAAGTACAAAGCCAAAACAACCAAAGAATGTCACTGTCTAAACAGGGGCTGCTGAAAACCTTCAGTTAATGTAAATAAAAAAAAGATCTCAGAGTTCATCATAAGTTTAGCAGTACAACGCTAGCAGAAAGATGGGGGGGAATACAAATAAAGATCCATTTATTTTTCTCTTTTCCCGTTCTTTCCCCACACCTTCCCTTCCTGACTCCTCTCATTCTCTTCCTCCACCTCCCTTTAACTTCCTTGCTACTAGGTATTGCTAAAATGATTAGCTGCCAGCAATCAGCCCCTGGCCAAATCAGCTTTGAACTGGTCAGGGCAGACTTATCACATGACGGCCAGTCCCCCAGCTGGCCTCGCGCTGTGCGTTGGCAGGTGAGACCTGCATTACAGCTTGCATAATTCCCCAGATGGGTGCGATGAGTTCACAGCAGCTTTAGCAGAAACCAAATTGTGGGGATTGCTGACATATAATCGTTTTAGAGGGGTGAGAGTGTGTGCTTGTGTGTGTGTGTGTGTGTGTGAGAGAGAGAGAGAGAGAGAGAGAGAGAGAGAGAGAGGGAAAGAGAGGGGAGGCAGCCTCAATACAAATTGTGCTGTTCTTTGAATCCCCCCCCCCACACACACACACACACACACACACGCACGCACACACACATACACACACACACACACACACACACACATACTCAAACACACACCATGTACTGTATTGCATACACTACACATACACACTCATGAAGTGAAGGATATACTCTTAAAGCACACATGTATACACACACACTCACACATACACAGAGGTGAGGAAGACAGAACGAGGTCAAACACAGAGGCAATAAAAGCTGCGGTGTCCGACTGTTGATCTCATCCTGGGTTCATCACTTTAAACAGGCTGAAACAGCAGGAGAAGGATCTGCTGCCGAGTAGAGACCTTCCCAATTAGGATGAGTCATGCACAATGGCAGGGCCCTACAAACACACACACACACACACACACACACACACACACACACACACACACACACACACACACACACACACACACACACACACACACACACACACACTCTGGGAGACAGCCTGTCCTATCGGAAGTGAGCATGGCCCAGGCAGCTCAGAGTGTGATGATAAGGAGAGGATGTTCGGAGGGTGGGAGGGTGGGGGGTCGTTGGAGAAAGGCAGAGTATGATGGGAGATGTCGTCCCCCCCAAGCACCACCACCCGCCCTCACTTCTTTTTATTTCTTCCCACCTTTATTTTAGCACGCGACTGTTGCTGTGGTCTAACACGAGGCTTCGACCGCAGACACCCTCTCCCAGTGGGACCGCTGAACTGAGCACCAACCTCACAGCCTGGTCTTATGTGTCAATAAGCAGAATCACCACTAACTATGAACCTTCTCGCTCTCTGTCTTTTTTCCCCTCCCGCACCCTCCTACCCACCGTGGCAGTCGACCGCGCTCTGCTCCCGCTATCATGTGTACCTATTTCTTCTATTTTCACATTCTCTGACAGCTCCTCTACAGTATGCAACGTCAACTAGAGAGAATGTGGAGAGAGAGAAGGGAGTAAAAGAAGAAGAAAATGATAACAAATCGGGGGTGTAACTGTGGACAATTTCTGACTGTTGTGGCCTGAAATGAAGTACTTCATGCCTAATCAAATATTTCTACTACATCAAAGCTTGTAATATGTGGAGGAAATGTTTCAAACTTCATCCCGTCTCGACTTAGATTATGCCTTTCCAGCTCCTAATGCCCTGTGTCACATCAGCCTATGAGTGTATGAGTCTTGTTTTGGCCTGCTGTCAGAACGACTCTGCTGCTGAATAGACATATTCATAGTGGCATACTTTTGGGCCTGGGGGGTCTTCGAGTGGAGGAAGTCCCTTTCAGTATTTAAGCACTATTTTCACATCAAATGCACTCTCCCTCATCTGTCCTCCTCCTTTCTCTCTCTCTCTCTCTCTCTCTCTCTCACACGCACCTTCACACACATAGACATGCGCACACACCTGATCCTGACAATCATTGTGCCACTACTGATCTGCAGTCCGTTGAGGTCACGGCAGAATGACAGCTGTCACAGAATCCCCATTACCCTCACGCAGCAGGGAATTAAAAACAAACAAACCTGCGGCCATAGGAAGAGGCGGTGAAATTGTGTGTGTGTGTGTGTGTGTGTGTGTGTGTTCACTTTGTATGTCCTTGTGTCCCTGTAGTAGAGTTACAGTGTGAGTAGGAGGGGGTGCCATCATTGTCTTATGTTTGAGGGAAGTAATAAGGGCAGAACTCTGCTGTTTTTCCATTTCCTCTCATGTCCTTCTTCGCTAGCGTGATCGGTGCTGTAAAACTACTCCCATGAAGTCTCAAGTGCCTTTTGTTCAAGTGTGATTTAAAAGAAATAGGGTTGGCATGTGACAAAATGTGCAGTCTAACACTGGAGCAAAATTTCTATATCATTTTAATGGGTTTTATTGAGCTATCGAAGCACTACGTGTAAGTGGAGCTATCCTGAGTAAAACTCTTAGAGGAAAAAAAAAAACAGCTTCAGTTCACGTTCTACTAATAAAAGATTGCTCAAATTCAGCATGATACAGCCATCAACGGAGCGTAACTGGCGTAACAAACCATGTCCCACTTAGCATCACATGAATCTCAAAATCACCCTGGCATTTCCACCACAAGTGTAATAATATATGACCAATCCTTGCTGGTGCCCTCACCTTCAGTTTGTGACTTAATGCTAACGGCGTGGCCGCTCTGTAGTTTACATGTGTTCCACATCGTTTAGCATGCAGCCCAGACACAGCGCCACCGTGGCTTTTAACCCCTGCTGGGGGGTTCGGTTGGTCCGGGGCCCCCTTAAGGGAGACCATCGCTCTAATGGTAATTTGAGTGTAAAATCTGGTCCCTGGGAAAAAGGTCATTGAATCTGCATAAGCCCCTTGAGCCAGGCTTAGGACCATGTCGGGTCGGCCTTCAAGAGGAGGCAGGCAGATAGATACAAGCTCCTCGATACTGCTTTCCTTCCATCACTCTCTCTCCTTCACTAGGACACCCCCTGCTTCCCTTTTTAGCCCCCCTCCCTTCCAAGTCCCTTGGCTCTGCAGTTCCACTTGGTGCCTGATCTGTGTCTGTGAACAATAGTTAGAGATGCAATGGAAAGTGGGGCCAGGGGGAGACGGGATGAGAGCCTCGGTTGTTCTTCCTTCTTCTACTGCCCTCTGCATCTGAAGAGGGGACTCAGCACCGAGAAGATCGATACTTTAGTCATGTGTACTTCCCAAAAGCATGACATACACGCCAACATCCATGTTCACCACACATGTCCAAACATAAAAACTCCTCATGTAATGAATCCAGCCTATTTGCTGGCAGATGGGAAAAGTGCAGCTGAAACAAAACAATGTCAGTCATCTGTGGCACCGCATATTAGAGAGGAACTTCTGCTCAAACTGCAAGGGTATAAGCATATGTTGTTTTGTCTTTTTGATTAGGGTTAGTCGTCTTTCACTGTGTTGCTCTACTTCAACTGCTGGGAGACTCTGAGGGGGAGCTTTTCTGTCACAACAGATGGCAAAATTAGCTAAGGGCAAATCACTTTGTGGTTCTTATCTACTAGTAAATATAAAGGCATGTAGAATGAAATGCAGTATCTGCAAATTAAACACCATACACTAAAACAGCTTGTATAGAGACACAAATATGCTCATGTAATTATCCACTTGTGGCACTAAGCACAGAAAGCACAAACACTCAAACAAATACATTTTAACATTGCTTAGGCTGATAAACCAATCGTTTTCACTGAAGTTGAACAGAATCCCACCATAACAACATTTTATATTAATTAAAAAGAAACATAAACACCAGAGCCAGCAAGCGAGAGAGTCAGACATGAAGAAATAGGGGAAGCGAGGAAGAAATGAGGGGCACTCTAACAGGAGGAAGGCAGTTAAGTTAAACCTTGAGTATGAACTATCGTCCAGAGTTTCCGTCCATGCATGCAGCACTTCTTAGAACTATGATAATCGTTAGGGCAGGGCGAGTCCGGATGGTGTTTTCAGAATCAAAACAGTGTCAGGCTTCATTTCCTCCTCCGCTGCCACTTAACAAAGAGGTATTTTGAAGCCGTACAGGAGGCAGCCATGACAGTCCATCCCTGGAGCATTTTCCCCATATTTGAAAACATGTGGGAATGCTTTCTCTTAAACATAAAAGGATCAAGACTCCCTATATTCTAAAGGGAAACAGAGCTGCCTTGGCACAGTGTTAATTTTAACAAGTTCTCCCTTTATTTGGTACGGCATTAACCTTGAGGCCGCTGGACCTCTTTTGAAGTGCTCGCTGCCTAGCATGAGAGTATCCAGAGCGAGGTCAGTGAGACTGTTATTAAGAGTTATTAAAGGATAGTGGGCTCTGACTTTGAGTTATGACCCTAACATTTTTAGCAGACTCATTTCAATATATGGTATACATGTATGGACAAGCATGGCAGGGCAATAACACGTAAGCAATAAAAGGATACTAAAGGTAGGGAAGTGATTCAATAAATGTAGGTTTTGAGGCCAGATTTAAAAACAGAGACAGTGTCATTAGACCTAATCCTAACTGGAAGATTATTCCAGAGCCTGGGTGCCACTAAAGCAAAAGTTCAATCCCCCTCTGATTTTAACGCAAATCTGAGACTGAGCCATAAGACCTAAACTGACAAACCCGAGAAGTCTCTGAGCACAGTAGGTAGTTTGAGATAAGACAAATGCTGCGTCTTTTCACTGCAGACTAAAAAAAACTACAAACAACTTTAAATAATATAATACAACCTAAAGGAAAACATGTACTAAGGTCACTGAGGTTTTGCAAGTAAATACTTAGTATGCTATGATTATCATACCTTTTTCCACATGCGCTTAGAAAATAAATAGTTTGGGACATGAAGCACACTACACAGAGCAGGATAACACATTCTCCACCACCCAGAACCAGAGGGAAAAGTCAATGTGGGTAAGATCAATGGGACATTTGTAATGGATGACGATGGATCACTAGTTTAATATTACACCGGTGGCGGCGCTGGCCTTACGATATCTCCAACGAATAAATGTTAACTTGTAATCTGTTAAAAGAACACTGCCATTGTTTGTCTTCTCTCCCTCCAGCCCAACCCCGTCATTGATTGGGCCTTTATTGAATGCTCAAACACTGCATGCAACGATTGATCACTCCCAATTAAATGTGCACTGGATGTTTTCTTTCATACCTACATCCCCGAATACCTCATGCACATGGATACCTTTTAGACAAAATAATTGATAGAACCCAGCACAGAATGTGGTCATGTTCAAAACTAAAGGCAACCCCAGCCTTTAAAATTAATTTTGGAATCTGATTTAGGTGTAATTTTTTCCTCCTCTCTCTCTCTCTCTTCTTACTTTCTCTCTTATTCTGCGCTGTTGTTGGCTTGACCTGTGCTCTCGACCCCTGACCCTTGACCCTGAGAAGAACATTACATCATCACTTTTTTTTTAGGCCCTTCTCCCTCATTCATTGCCATTTTACTTTGACCCCCTTCTTTGGTTTCCCAGAGGGCGTTTGGGGGCAGGCCCAGCTGTGCTTTTCCTATAACTCTCCTTGTGTTTTCTGTGTAATTATTCAGCATCAGCCCTTATTAATCGAGTCGATGCCCTTACGTTTTAAATGGAAATTGCGAGGATTAATACAAGCATTCATTTTGTCCAGGAAATCTTGATGGCTTTAGCCCACTAATCGAATTGGAATAAAGAGGCCACGGCAATGGGAGGGACTTGATTGAATTAAGGGAGAAGCAAAAGCACACATTATACAGTATCTGCCAGCAGGGTCCTGAGCCTGACACCAAGATACACATATAAAAAAAAAGGTCGCAGAGCATGGGCCACCATCACACTTTGATGAGTCATAAGAGCATCATGCATAAAAGTATCATTCGGCCTGATTGAAGATAAATGCATTGATTGCTGTTTTTTTCCAAGAAGTAACAAAGTAAAAGTCAGGCATTTGCATGCACTCTTAAAGTGATGGTTCGGAGTAATTTCACCCTAGGGTCCTTTGCACCATCACCTCTAGCCAAACACCCCCCCAGAAGCTTTTTTCACCTGGGTCTAACATTGGGAGAGTTAGCGTAGAGTAGCGTTATCAGCTGAATAGCTTTGCGCAGGGGCTAATGGATCCACGTTTGTATCTCGTAAATGACCCCACTAATAATTATGTAGGTTATGTATTCATAAAACGATGGATTGTAAAGTTTGTAAGTACACCAGAAGTTTATGTAAATAACACTTGCCTGCTGGCTTCTGCTCTCTGCTGTTGTTGTCGCTGCTGTAAGACGAGTGCTTAGGGCCGTCTACAAATTACAACACCGAAAAGAGCTGCAACAAAAATATTTTTTTATTTAACTTTTTTTTTTAAAGTAAGTGCTGTAGTATAACTAGCAGGAGACAGGTAATAATTGAGGTAAGTTTGGAGACATTACCTTATTTAATCATTAAATTAATAAATATTTTTGTTGTATCTCTTTTCGTTTAGTAATTTGTAGATCGCCCTCGCTACGCCTTGCCTAACTGCAGGTAGCAGCAGCAGCAACAGAGAGCAGAAGAGAGCAGGCAAGTGTTCATAAACTTCTGGTACACTTACAAACTTTCCAATCCATCGTTTTATGGCGAGTACATAACCTATATGTACTAGTGTAGACGTTTGTATCATTTCGGGCATTATTAGTGGGGTCATTTACGAGATACAAACGTGGGTCCATTAGCCCCTGCGCTAAGCTATTCAGCTGATAACGCTACTCTAGCTAACTCTCCCAATGTTAGACCCAGGTGAAAAAAGCTTCTGGGGGGAGGGTGTTTGGCTCGAGGTCATGGTGCAAAGGACCCGAGGGTGAAATTACTCCGAACCATCACTTTAATTACATGTTACATTTTGATGTTGACGCACACATTTGCAGTCATACAAGTAGATATGTGCAAGTGCACTCTCATGTGTGCGCATGTGCTGCGACGAACAGTGCAGGTGTCTGCAACACTTGCAGATACATTCCCATGAAGACACGTGTGTGCAAACACACCCCCACCCCACCCCACCCACACACACACACACATCATCATCATATTCATATCCCCACTCATAGACTCATACATAAATAAGCAACCCTCCTATTCCTGTATTATACGGTATATGTACTCAGTCTTTCTGTCATTAGGTTACACTGAGTCCCTCTGTCTCTCTCCCTCTCTCTCTCACTTTGTTGCAGCTCTCGGGTCAGCTCAGACTGCTGAGAGTCTGACCATGATGCCAATTATCCACCAGCTTCACTGCTGGATACATGACACCCAACCATGCACAGTGCAATACAGCCTCTACACCAATGCGCGCGCACACACACACACACACACACACACACACACACACACACACACACACACACACACACACACACACACACACACACACACACACACACATATACAGCCACACCACAAATACATGCACATGTATACAAATGTGAATATAACAAAGTGACACTGAGGGCAGAGGAAAAACATGCTAGAAAATCTTTAAAGCACCTAAACATGGAGAATGCACCTCAGTAAAGCAGTTATTCAACTAGCTTTATCTACAGTATACTGTACATGTAGATTATAACCATGAAGCAGAAAACAGCAAAAGCCTTCCATCAGTTTAATCGGAGCATACATGTTAACACAATGTTACAGCTTTAGAATCAAATCCTCTGTCCAATGCAACAAATCCACCTTTTCTCTCCCACTTTAGCATTCCACCTCTCCATCATCCCTCTTTTAACCATGCCCTGACTCCCTGCAACCCAGATTGACAGACAGATTAGATTGGACACAGTTGACAGCGGTGGAAGCAATCACATCCGGTGTTTGGCAGAGGTTTTGTTTGTGTAAAATGACACACAGGCCTGGCTTGCTCTCTCTCTCTCTCTCTCTCTCTCTCTCTCTTTTCTCTCTCTCTCTCTCTCCATAAGATACACCATTGGCACAATCTCACAGGGCGATTACTATCAGGCCTGGTGGAGGTGTTCCAACATGTCATTTGTCTGTCATTTGTTTGTCAACTGACGACAGCTCCATGTCTCTCCAGTGTATTTGTGTAGGTGTGTGTGTGTGTGTGTGTATGTGTGTGTGTACTGGTGAAAATGCACATTGTTGTATAGTTCCTCTCCTTTTTCCTCCCTCCAGCACCTCTCCTTCAGGTATCGTCTTCTCTATTTGATATGGCAGTGACATTTTTTGACAGCATGTAGATAGATAAGATTTGTTGCGCCTACGAGCCATCTAGGGATTAGAAATGCACACTCCTTTTGGCAGGCACTGTCTAGATAGCTTTCTCTTGGCAATGTGAGATTCAACCAAACAGCTCTTGTGATTGTGATCTATGTACAGCTCCTTAGTTTTGCATTGACTGTGACAGGGAAGAAAGAAAAGCCACACACCACTTACTGTGTTGCTCTAAAAACCTGTATGCATTTCCAATTAGAAGGATAAGAGAAAGGCATTAAGTCCTTTGTTTTTACAAGGGAGGTATGTTTTAATTGAGCAATAATTCCATTTTCAACTGCATGCTCATCAGTAAATTATATGTTTCGAGCATATTGGAGCCATGAAAATGTATATATTTGCCACCCATGCACGATATATTATAAGGACTTGACCACAGTAATAAATTCAGAGCAACAGCTCTACTACAGCCTCCCACAGCCTACTTCAGTTCCAACGCTGTGTCATATCTTAACACTTTCTGCATGTGAAAGTTCACACTGACCCAAAACAGAACATCGTAATGCCTGAAATCCTAGCTAATTGAGGTAGAATTACACTAACTGACCCTTAGAAACACTAAACATCTGTTCAGCCTTCCGCCCCCTCTATTCAAACATACAAATGGACAGCAGTGTTAGCTTGGCCCATCCCTACTGTGTGAAGGTTTCAGGGCCTTTCTATTCATGGTGCATTGGCCGATGAACAGTTATCTCATAGCCTCTGTCAAATCAATCATGTCAGATTTGTTTAGATCCTGGCCCAGAGAGGGCTTGTGTGTTTATGTGAGCGGACTATCACAGCGACAGATGAGCAATGTGCAGCAGAGAATCATGGCATTCACATATCCACAGAGAGCAGCTTATCAGACGTGTTTGGCCCAAGTCTTTGATGCTGCTGAAGTACCCATGTGGCTGTTGAGTACAGAGAAAGAAAAGATTTCTGTATTGCAAATCAGCTGCATTTCCACTACTATATTTTTTTTAGAGGAAAAGTGCAATTTTTTCATTGTTTCTTTCTTTCCCTGTTCACTAGGTTAAAAAACATCCTGGACAAAATATGATCATTGAAGCTCTTGTCTCTAACATATTATCTCATGCATAATAAAAAAAAAAAAAAACAGCTTAGCTTTGGTTCTCTTGGCTCTGGCATAGCTCCGTTTTTTTTTTTCTCTCTCTCAAGGGGCCAGTTAACCCCCCACATAATCTGGCATTCCAACAGAATCTTCACTCTCCTCCTCCTCATCCTCCTCAATGACCGCCATCTCTGTAGCGGCCCTGAAACATTACCAAAAACCCCAGCGTCACTTGGCCTGATTTATGGTGTCATTAATGTCAGGCTATCAGTGGACATGAGCGCATGAGACAACAGACGAGCCGCCCCAAAAACAAATAGTTTTGATTAAAGTCAAGGACATTCCGTACAGCTTTTGCGTAGAAAGGCATTCATCACATTTGATGTTGACCCTCCCTCCCTCCCTGCTTTCCTCTCTCCCTCCGTCTGTCTGCCTGTTTGGTGGTGGAGGTGATGGTAAAGGCTGCAAAAACCAAGGGCTGAGCTAACATAGATACAGACAGCTTATGAGAGAGGGGTTATACAAATCGGTGTGTAATACAAAGTTGGAACAGCAGTGAGTGGATTAATTGAACACCAAAGGGATTACAGCGTAGAGGTTTACGCGGACAAACAGTGGGTCATAGATAGAGGGCTTGGTTTTTACATGCCTCTTTGGAATCAGGTAGTCAACCACATAGCTCGTGTTCTGTATATCTGTCAATGTGCAGCAGCCGTCTATCTCATTTAACATGATTTGACGACAAACCTGCTCCTAATGATGTGTCCTCTGAGGTCAGCATGTACTGTGTTGCTTGTTACACACACTACAAAGTTTTGTGTTTGGCTTGTCAGCAGATACACAGTCCTTCAGTCTTTAATGTTATAGCAATAAGATGATAACAGAAATTGAAATGCACACATGGTTTACAGTTTCCTAAAGCACACATCTGTTAAAGTGACAGGAGAAGGTTCGATGTGAGGAGGATTCCAGAGACGATGGGAAAAGCACTTCAATGCTGTTCCTAACTTTTAT
This sequence comes from Perca fluviatilis, assembly GCF_010015445.1. Lineage (NCBI taxonomy): Eukaryota > Metazoa > Chordata > Actinopteri > Perciformes > Percidae > Perca > Perca fluviatilis. The sequence goes on from NC_053117.1 coordinate 16,300,427, forward strand.
CTCCCACCAAAAAGCTTCCCATTTGTGTAAACACATCCCAAAGAGTCTAGCTTTTCCTCTTTCCTGCCTGGCTGGCCCGGCCACCCAGCCTGCACTCCAGCCCACAGGACTCGACAATAACTCAGGAGGTCAAGGTTTAAGAGGCAAGTTTAAGATTAAATTATGAGAATTGAAAAAGTCCACAAACAAATTAGCTAAAGAGGGGAGAAGAAAACCAAACTTGCTTAGCTATTGAGGTGGCGTGTAACTCGCAGGCTAAACAGACATCACAGCCTCAGCTGAACCTGAGCCAAGTTATATTTGCGCTTACCCTTATCTAATAAAAGAGAGACTTAAGTTGTATTATTCTAATATGCGAGTGTGTTATTCTAAGGCTGGCTGTTTTTAAGTGTCATTTTGTCACAGCTCGGGAGGAAAAGTGTGATTTTAATCAGGGTAGCTTTACGTGTTTTCCTGCACTCCAGATGTTCTGGCCCCCGCCTGAGAAAGCTTCTTTTTTTTTCTCGCTTTTATTTCTTCCTATCCAACGGAGACATAAGTGGAGGGTTATTGTGCTGCTCTCAAGGTCTCTCTTAAATGTCTCTCCTACTCAAATATTTGGACAGACACAAGAGGAGAGAAATGTATCAGGTGCAACTTGGGGGAAAAAAAAGATGCTACTTTTAGGTGGGTGTGCAGATTTTCAGAGAAATTATGGACATGCACATTAATCAGTACAGAGTGCCCACACACACACACACACACACACACACACACACACACACACACACACACACACACACACACACACACACACACACACACACACACACACACACACACACACAAAGAGACAATCATGTAAAATGCCTACAGAACATATGTTCCTACATTTAGACAGCAAATGATTGATTCCCTGATCGCTCTCTGTAAACTAATAGCATCATGACATCATTAGAACATTGTTGAGTACTTCCAGAGTGTATTTCTCATTATGACCACCATGCTCTAATAATGGAAGTATTGAACGGATGATATGAGGTTAAAAAATGACACCACTATTCAGAGGCCCCCTTCTATGAAAGAGTATGAGCATGCATGCATTCGTTTGTGTGGGCGCGTGTACGTTTAGGTCTGAACCCCGATTTAACCAGCCCCACATGTGACACTCAAAGAGGGTCTGATCCCTCACCCCTGCTGGGACCCATACACCCCTGGTTCTCATTGACTTTGGTTTCATGCTCTCAGGGCAAATGCAAAATGGCAATAGAAAAGAGAATAGAGAAGAAAAAAAAAAAAACAGGGAGAAAAAGAAAATAAACGTAAAACAGAGGATACTACAAAAAGATTCAAGCCATGTGGTTCTCTTGCCAGTAAACAACATGCAGCCCTGGTTAGAAAAAAAAGAGGCATCCCAGGGTTTTAATCCTGCAAGTGATGTTTGTCTGTAAATGTTGCTACCTCTGTGAGGAACTGGAGACTAGAGCATTTAGGGGGGGTTATGCTCGTCTGCAAGAGAAACTAATGAGTCCCAACGGTCCATCACAGGTCCACGGTGCTAAAAATATTGTGGCAAACTTTCTACTTGTTTTTTTGATGAAAAGAGAGAAAAAAGTCATGAAAAAAAAACGTGATTACAATAAACGTGAACAACAACATTATATTCCCTAGGAAGTCCTCCATAACAATTAGATATGGCCAGTTGTACTTCGATCGTGAGCGAAAGACTTGGCTGCGATTCAGTCAGAAATGTGTACCGGCCAACAGCCACCAAAGCAGTGGCATAAATCTTGAGATCAGCCTTTATTGATAGGGCCTTGGCTACCGATTTGGTAACACGTGTGCATATCCATTTCCCTGACAGAGACTGATTGCACATGACTGGGGAGGTAATAGAATTGTCTTTAAGAGGACGGACGTCATTTATTATAAGCAGAAGGTAGGCTATACCTGCGGTGCGTCCCATTACTCCAAATATCATCCCTCCTTTTGTCAAGTACAGCCTCCTTTCTTTCATGACTTCTGGAATTATTCCGTGCAAGGTTAAATACCTTGCAATAGCTGATCAAAATTGGGGTATCACATGTCCATAGAAATCAATTTATTTACATAATACAATGATGAATCTAGTAATCTAGTACATCTTTATACCTATGTATTAAAATGGCAGGTAATTATATCATATTTAGTCATATTTACGGATAAACAACCTGAAAACTTACATGTATGGTTAATGTAATACTTAGATATTCAGGTTTAACTCAGTGTTCGTTCATCTGACCGATGTAAGCCACGTTTTTTGGGGGTAATTATCAGGGTTTGAAGCATAGACTGTATAAGTGAAGCTAAAACATATTGATCGCCCTCTCTTGGCAGGCTGCAGTATATGTCATAAATCCCGCTCCCATCTATGTTAGCGGATGGGACATGGACCAAACTCAAAAATCAAAGTATACGTCAAATACATTTTTTTCCAAATATGGTTTCTGTCATTTTAGTTAGATCTTATCACGGTGATGTTGGTTCAAGTGTTCATTTTTCAGATAAGTTTGTTTTTTAGTTATTTGATGCGCTAAAAATGGGGTGAAATGTTCTGATGACAGCTGTGATTGACCTGTGATTGGTCGGGCAAGTGAATGGGCGGGACTTCCACTGCCTGATCACTACTGCGCAAAACTCTGGCTCCAAAATTACAAGATGGCAGCACCCGTATCCGGGATATTTTGGCTTCATTTTTGTACAGTGGGAGGAAGTGGAGACGCGTCGTCCATCTTGATATACACGGCAATTGTAAATCATTTTAAAAACATACTACAAGCATACAACTCAAGGATACTCCCAATCTCACATCACATGTAACACTCAGCTTTGTATAGCAATATATCTGCTTTCTTCAACACCCCGTGCAGTCAGTTCATGACCCTGAAATCTAAGTTTCAGTTGCTTTTTTTTTCTATTGTCTGACAGCAGAGGAGACGACAGAAACTGTATAAAACAGATGTTGAAGAAGGAATGAGTTATGCTATTGTTTGGAATGTGCTCTGCAAAACTCTAACAACCGTCTCACTTAGATAAGCCAAACACCTGAAATTTATTGACCACCTATTGGATACGAGCTTCTTTTTATTTTATTTACTTTAATTCTTCATCCAGTTCTCATCATTAATACTGACGTGCAGGATGTCCCGATTTCCCCCTCCCTCATCGACCTCTCTTTTCCTCTCCTCTGTTCTTTCCTTTCCTTATCTTCTCAAAGTTTCTGACTGGAAGGTAAGCAGCAGTAACAAAGTCTTGGGATGTACCCCGGGGAACTTATTATGTCGAGAGAACTAACGGCATAATTTTTCCTGCCTTCTGTCTACCTGTTGCACTGTCTGCCATTGATCTGGGAGACAGGTGTCAATATAGGAAAAGAAGGCAAGAAATCATTATCGTCATAAAACTGTCACTGCAACACGTGCACACGAATACAAGTCTGACATCTGTTGTGCTGGTTGTGCTGCAAATAAATTTTTCGATGATTGTTTTATGACTGTCCAGGATGAAGTGGGTAAAAAAAAAATCAGTGCGTATTGAAAATGAAAAAATAGGAAACTCTTGAGAAAAATGACTCATATGATTTGATAACAAAAATATTATATGAAATATTACAATTTAAAAATGTAAATCAGCTGTCGATTCTGACTGTTGAGCAGACAAAATAAGCAAAATTAAAACTGGCATTTATTGTTATTTCATATTAAATTAAAAATACGGTTTTTACGGTCTTTTCTCATGCAGTATGTGTTGTTTATTGTTGTTTGCTATGTAAATTAAAAAAGTAGATATGATATGACATAATATGAGCGATTACAGTCCTTTTTGTCCCACTAAAAGGGTAAAGGTATAGGTAAAGTAAAGGTCTGAACTGGAGAGTCATACTGTATGCCACAGAATAATTCACAGGAGACATTATTAGTGAGTGCAGTGTGTGCATGTTCAGCAGCACTGACACCCCCCCCCACCCCCCATACAATTTCCCCCAGTGCTTGCTAGGCTAAGTTATCAACAGTAGAAATGCAAATCCAGGTAACATGTCTTCTTTTATTCCTCGTTTCATGTGGTGCACCCCCATTATTACACTGCTGACATTCCCTTCTTGTCCTTAAATCAACATCTTACAGCATTAGCCAAAGCTTTGGGGGACAATAGTGCCAGTCGACAATCCTTGCATTTTACAATAAATACATTGCTCTTTGACTACCTAAAGTAGCTCTTTCAATGTGGAGATGGAGGGAACGTCTGAAAAAAGTGAAATAAAATATGAACCTGGATTCTCTTCAAGTTACATTTACTTTTGGTTTCTGGGATGACTTCCAAGTTTAGCAAAGCAAATTGAAAGGGAAGTGTTAAAAGTAGGAATTTATTAATTCGATACTCTCAGGGTGTCTGTGGTTTTAAGTGTCTGGTGTCTGTCTGCTGTAAATGAGCTGAGTGAAGTCTTTCTATATGCAGTATTTAAGTCTACGTTTCACACACAAATAAAAAAAAAAAAAACAGGAATTCAGTGAGCAGCAACTTCCTCTCAGAGATTTCTATACGAATACACCTGTAGTTTGACAATTAAAACATCACCAATCATCAGAATTCTGCTCAGCTCATTTACACAACATTCTGTCTCTTTCCTCTCCAGTACTGTAGAATTGTGTTTTTCACATGTTGAATAAAACACAATACCCTTGTGAAGCCACTAGGGGTGTTTTGAGATAGAGACAGTTTATTACAGTCAACCACAAACGTGTACATGTGCATACACACGCACACACACAATGCCACAGTGACAATGCTCTCAGGCCATTTTCCTTCTTAATGAGGCTTTGTCTCTGAGGGGGCTTGGAGGACAGGAGGTCACACCGGGTCAGACTGAGACAAGGTCAGCCTACTCATCAGAGTTGTGTAAGGAAGTCTGGAGCCAACGTCAGTCCAAATCATATCTTTTAGACGCAGACAGGAAAGAAACAATGTCGGTGTGCCCACAGAACTGTTTGTAATTGTTTGTATAGTATGTATTATCTGAGCAGCTGCATGCTCTGTAACTCTCCTCTACTTCTCATATTGCACTTCTACCTGTCTGCCCCCCACCCCTTGACGGTCACATGTTAATTCTTTAATCCAGCAGCTCACGACGTGTTGAAAACACGAAAGGAAACGGGCGGCATAATCGCTCACTAATAGTAACGACAAATACCTGTCCCTGTCACCCAACGGGGAGGGGGTGGAGACGGGAGGCGGTTGCTGGAACTGGTAGTTAAACACATGGTTGAACACACACATACGCCCACACACACACACATTCTCCTAATTACCCAGGTCACTGGCTCAGTGCAAGAACACACAGCAACCTGCCTTTTTCTCTTCCATGGGCTGACACTGAGGTTCCTGGCTGTGCCCTGAAAATACACTAACTTTGTGTTCCTGTCCTGTCTTGTCTGGCTACCAGGGACCCACACAAATCACTATTCTGGGAGTGTCATTCAGCAAGGGTAGGAAGGGGAGAGAGGCTTATTTGGAGAAGTTCCCTGTGCTGTGCTGTGTTGCACTGTGCGGTCAGACCAGTCAGTGTCTCTAGCTTCAATAATTGTGATTTATGCCACAGCCTTCAGTAGCACGTGTGTGTTGCTGAGTCCTTGCGTTACATTGTCGAATGACATATTTTGTGTGCTGTGAGTGACCTGACCTGTTTACAATACGCTGACATTTGCGCACGCACACGCGCAGGCACACACGCACCCACACCCACAACCACCCACACACAAACACACACACACACACGGGTACGTGTGTCTCTGCATTCGCCACATGTAAGGCAAAGTGACATAACAAACACACTTGTTAGAGCAAGAAAGTAGAGATGGAACCTTAAAACAACTGGAATGTAGAAGTACACCTCCAAAGAGAAACTAGGGCATCAGATGCCCCTGTTCTTTGATACAGGCAGTGGCGGCACTAACTTTTCTCCCAGTGTTGATTTTGTCCTTGCTGCAGGATGCTTTAAATACGAGTGTTGTATTCTCATAAGAGGACAATTTTAGCTAGTCTAAACCTATGGGCCTTGAGTGGAACAACGAGTCTAATGACCAGGAGGATGGGAGCAAGGAAACGACCTGGACAGATTGTAGAATATATATTTGGAATAAAAAAAAAAAAATTGGTATGGGTTGCTCACAGTTTTGAGGAAGGGCAATGATAGACAAATTAGACATTGTAACATTAAAATATTACGCCCAGTGCTAAAATAGATTAGTTTACATTGGATATGTGTTATAATATAATATCAGTTAATGGCACAATTTATAATGTTTTTGACCATATAAATTACAGGTATATTCAGATATATTTAAGGATTTGATTTAATAACTACTGCTGAGTTGTATGATTCTCAACTGACGACTATCAAAAATATAGGCCTATTTAATGTTTCCAAACATTAAACATCTGAAAAAATGTAGTGTTACCAAAATGATCAGTCAAGCTGTATTGTCATCTAGTCTTAGTCACTCTATCAAAAATATGTCAATGTTGGGGTGATAGCAACTGTTTTGGTTTAAATTACAGAATGTACCCTTAAATAAATACCATTACTTTTCATGGAAGGACTGCATTTAAAAATGTTGGTACAATGTGATGCACTGCATACAGGGAAAGTGGAATTTCTGTTATCAAATGATCTGTAGAGAAGACACTTAGAGGTATACTGCAAAATACACACATTCAGACAATGCCTAACCTACAGCAGTGTTTATTCAGAGAGTAATGTGTACACTTGGAAAACTCAGGCGCTGAGAGCCATCACTTTTATCCACATGCTCGCATTACAAAACATGCACCTGAATCAAATGAGGGGGATTATGCATTTTTATCTACCTGCAGCACATAAGAATGACAGGCCAAAAGACATATGACACATGTGGCAGATGAGGGGGGTAAGGCTGATTGATCCCCTCTTCATCTCCAAAACGACTGTTTTCCTCCGACAACATTCAAACTTGTACAAAGCTCTGTCTCTTCACCTTGCATAAACAGCTTTAGGGAGTGAAGAAGGGGACAAAAAAAGGTGTTAGGATTGTGACACAAACTATGTATGCGAGCGCACATGCACACAGACATGCACAAACACAAACCCAATACCCCCACACACCCCTTTGTAGATCTGATTGAATACAGAATCAAAACAGACAGTACTCTCAGACAGTACTTCCTACATCACAAAGAGGGAGGCAACACAAGAAGAAAGGAAAAGCTAAATTGAGTTTGAGTCCAAGGTCAGAGTGAAGCTGTCTGAACAAAAGTCGGAGATCTCCCAAAACATATCTATCAATTTAGGGAGAAGGCGCCCTTGTCCCAACCCCTGCAGAGTTGCTCGAAAGATGGTTTCCTGTAAAAAAGTTTATCCAAGAGTATGGAAGATTAACGAGGGTGTTTTCATTGGCTGCTCTCTAGTTGTCTTGCAGTACTTAGAGGTGATAAGATCAGAATATTTATCGAGCCTCTTCTTCAGGTCATTTGCTATGTTAATTTTATGAGCTTGATGTTGCCTTTGTGTTATTCCTCCTGAACCCTGGAGCAGGGGGAAGAAAGGGGGATTTGTATACTTAGCATGCAGTGTCTTCAAATTAGTCACCCATGCATAATTATTTATGCTGTGCAGAAGGGGGGTACAGTGGAGCAACTAATTCTACTTACTCTCTGTGAAAATTAAGATCTATTATTTTTCAATCAGATGAGCATCTTGTTTTCACACTTTGTTTTATTTGTTTGGGATAATCTATCATTATGAGACAAAAGTCTTCCCTTTCTGGTTTCTCAGGGCAAAGAGAAGCTATGAATTATTTTTGTCTTTAGGTCGAGACAAAATCTGTCTTCAAACTGGATTAACTTTGGCCAGTGGTGAGATTAACCTTGCATTGATCGCAGTTATGATTATAGAAATATGCAACTGGATGGGAAATTGCCCTCTTAGATTTTGTGAACTATGTAAGAGCTTTGTAGATGCTAAAAAGATTAACAAAGCTTACTGAAAGCTGTAACTCTCCACTTGTTCCGACCACTGTCAAGTTCATTAAGTGATTGAGCTGAATGGATTGAAGCCCATCAAGTCTTGGCGGACTCCTATGATCATAAATCAAACAGGGAGGGTCAGGACATCAGGACAGGTCCAGCGGCATAAGCCAGAGCATCGCAACTATGACCTCATCTCAGCAGCTCCCCATGAAATATCCATAAAAAGCAAACATTTAGCCAAAGGTAAGATGATATGATGATGTGAACTCCGACGTATGCGGCTAACTATTACATTGATAAAGCTGTCTGTGTAAGAGAGAATCCCCTACCATGACATCTGTGGGTTATTCATGCGAAATTACATAAATCTTTCAAACTGTTTTAAATCTTACCCTCCCTTCTCTCTCTCTCTCTCTCTCTCTCTCTCTCTCTCTCTCTATCCGCAAGCACTCACCATTAATGCCTACATCAACCGCAGGAGCCAATTGTTAAAGAGAGGTTCTAAGTGCACAGCTCGATCGATATTGATAATGTTGAAAATGTGGTAGGAAACAGAGCGAGAGCGGGGCAGAAAGAGAGAAAAACGAGAGAGGGAGACATAAATCTGCACGTGGTGAATAGGGGAGAGCAGCTGCGGTGGCCTCTGAGCTGTCCCCTTCACCTCTTTGGAAACATCATCAGCACTAATCAGAGCCCTGCTAAAGAAAACGGCCCCGCTTGATTTACACTTACTACCCTCTGCTGTGTAAATGAGGGAGACAGAAAGAGAGAGAGACAACAGAGGATGCATGGAAAAGCAACTAAAAAGGACAAGGGTGGGAAAAAAAAGCATGAGTTGGAGGGCACTAATAATAGCAGACATATAAATGCAGGGAGCCGCATTCCTTCCAGGTCAACCTCAGGTGAAGCAAAAGGTTGTATAAAGGCCATACTGAATGAGGGTCATGTAGGCCTCAATGAGAGTCAATAACACCTCCCAGTCTGCTGTAGACGTGTGGGGGTCGCCCCTGCTCTCACATCAATTCGCTAGGCATGGACCACGGCAATAAAAGAGATGGAGAGAGACTTAGCCAGAGAGAAAGGGTGAGAGAAAAAGAAAATGTACAGGCAGATTGTGAAACGGCTCGCCTTTCAACTACTAACTGCTTTTCATGTAAATGTCTTGGACTGACACTTCTTACACATCCCAGCCCCTACCCTCTCTCTCCCCCCTCCCCCCCCACACGCACACACACTCCCTCTCTCTCCATCTCTTTTACTCCAGTATACTCTCTGTCAGCAGAAGAATAAAAGCGAGGGGAAGGCGAGGGAAGGGGAAGGAGGAGAGAATGAGAAGGGAGTGAAGGAGGAGGGAGAGAAAAAAAAAAAAAAAAAAAACACGGAGAAACAGGAGAAATCAGACTCTCGCCGGGGTTGGCGAAAGGTCAGTCCTGACAGGCTCGGAGGTTAAACTGCCGAGTTAAAATACTGTTCATTATCCTCTGCAGCCTCTTCCCAAATTCCCCTCTTTTGTGTCACAGTCAGTGCCCAGCATCAATGTTCCCCACCCCAGGATTTATTAGACATTGTTGAGCAGCGAGAAAGGGGACCTTTTCTGTACAATGGTAGCAGTGATCCTATGGCAAGGACAATACTGATGCCAACACAATTACAGAGCCTGGCTTGAGTTATAAGGGTTGTAGCGACTGACACTGTGGTGTGCGTGTGCGTGTCTTCTTGTGTGCAAGTACAGTATGGTGATAAATAAAACCAGCATGTGGTACATTAAAACTACTGTTTGTGTATGTTGACCTGACCTGCAAAAGAAAGCAAGTGAAAATTAATACAAAACATAATTTACATACATTTCTGCATATTTAAAGCAAACCTTATTCCAGTGCAGGAACATTTAATTAGTACACATGGAATGAACAAAGCAGGGGAATATCCATAACATGAATTAGGCTGAATCACATCATTCATTACTCACCAGAGAGCAATGAGATGTGACACATGGCAACAGATCCCTGCCTGAACCGGACAAATTAAAAACACTAGTAATTAGCGCTATGCAAAACATGTTGCAAGTTTATTACCTGATTTATGTGGCTTCCTGTTTATAAGGGCACAGTGAGCTGGCTATTCGTCTTTCCCCTAGCATGCTTAAGATTCAGAATGGGTTTAAATGATTTATTAAATGAATAAACAAATAAATCACCTCACACCTAATTTCCCTAATGATATTAGAAATGACTAACTGTACAAATTGTGCAAAATATAAGCTACTGTTAACCTGGAGCACCTTTCATTTCAGGGGTTCAAAACGTCCATCCATTTTCATTTGTGCAAAAACAAAAACATGATTAAATATTTGACTCCTGACATGGAATCCACACATAAAACACTCCACTCTCTCTTTGCTTAATAAAAGAGGGTCATACACCCAGTGTTGTCAGCAATATGTCAAAGCCGTCTTATAGAAGAGTCACTTCTACAGTATTCGAGCCATGGAAAAGTTTGACTCAATAAAACAAACCACCTAAAGCCAGCATCTCCCCCCCCCCCACACCCTCAAACTTTCTTCCTATTCTGTTTCTTACAGTGCTCGTTCTGAATCACTCCGACCACCGTCTGAATTGTATATTTCTATTTAAGGAGACATACTGTTTTCATCTTTTGCCCCTCTACTCCCTAGGGGAATGAGAGCAATATAAAAAGCTAGACTTTAAATAACAGGAGACTGCCATCAGTTCCCCTGTTAGTCCGCACATTAGCCTCGTCTGTGAGTGAGCGTCTGACACCTACTAAAATGTTTCAGCTCTATGTGCGAATAAGAGCATAAATAATTCAAAATTAATCCCCGCTGAGGGGGACTACGGGAATCATAAATTATCTGAGTGTAGTCTCTAATGCAGTCCCAGGATCAGAACACCTATGGTAACAATCGAGCAGAGGTGCTCATTACACCTTGTGAAGAGATATCTTAACCTTTGAATATTAATTTCTTTGAATAGATGGGGATGGTTGCTCGCATTAGTTGCTGAATATGTGAGTGACTGAATATTTAACACAATGCAAAAGCTTACACTGTACTATATATACAGTATGGAGGAATATGTAAAAGGGTGATTCGGAATTCTAAATATGTGCACAGTCAACCATATAATTACCATCATACACCGTGTATCAGATCAAATTACATACCTGAGACAACTAAAAGACCAAATGCACTTCATGTGGGTCATCAGCTCACATAAATCTTTTCCTATATAGACAGTTTAAAACATAAATGTCTCCATAAAGAACACAAGTATGAAAACAAAGAGAACCCTGAACACCCATGGAGATGTTTTGTTGACATTTACAACAAGTTCCTCAAAAGGTTTGCCCATCACTCTGCGGCAACTCCAGGCTGCCCAGGAGGCAGTGATGGATGGCCGGCAGACAATGCAGTTAATCAACCCCAGCAGGGATGGAAATATTAATGCCAGGTGATTGAGAACACAATAGCGAGCGCTATCATATAAAGAAGGTACATTTAGACCCGCTGACACCTGGGCATTGAGACATAAAAAGAGGTGGTTTAAAGTTGTACAGTGGATGTGATAATAACTAGACCCAGACAGTAATAACTGATAAAGTGAAAAACAAACTCCATTTTCAGACACACGCAATGCAATGCCATGGTTACAGCTATCATCCGTGACTTTGAAAAAAAAGAAATGCTGGTAGTGTACGTTCTAGGTAAACTGGCAATGAATCACCTTGTACGTATATGTTTCTTATAATATGAAAGACTTGAAAGACTAACACAACCACAAGTGGAGATGAAAATGCCAGTCTAAAGCATATCAAAGCTATATTAGATGTGTCTACCCTCGTGTAGAAGGAAGATGTGAAAACACAAACTGATCCTCAATAAAAAGGACTACTGTAGCGGGAAAAGAGAGTGGCATTTGGTGAGGGGAGGGGAAAAAAATATCCGATTTAGAAAGTGGTTGCAAATATACATATCAAAGGAAAGACATGGAGATTTCCTTTGCCTGTGCATCCTATCCATGTAGCCCCCCCACACCCCCTCCTCACTCCGTGAGTGAGCTGAGAGGGGTCTGTTGCAAATTCTCAGGTAAGAGAGCCAGAAACCTACTTATGATGCTCTGCTGTTCATAATCCATAGGTTCTATCAGCAGATTACTAGAAATAAAGTGTTGGGAGAGACGTAAAGCAGGACTCAGTATGCCAGATGAGACAATGCTGGTTTCAGTCTGCACTTCACTCCTATGTACATAATTAACAGCGTGTGCTCAGCTAGGGCAAATACAAAAAAATGTGGAGGGGGAATAGTTTAAATCTTTCCAGCAGCATACAGCAATAAGTGTTGTTAGTATGCCATAAATATGCCCTTGCATTCAGTATGGAACGTACATAAAAGCTAAAACACTAAAATACAAATTTATAGAATAAATCTATGAATTTTCATTAAAAGTACATCGCCACATTTAATAGCTTGATCTCTCCTACTCTAAATTTCCATTCCCTCTGTTTTCTTGACTTTCCACCCTCTTTAGCACACCACTGGATGTGTGTAGGGCAATTCATTCGTCACACGGCTTTACCCATTAGAAGCGGACCGCTAAATGCTTCACCTTTTGATTTTGAGCAGGAGTACAGGATTTGTCAGGGGAAATGGGAAGGTGCTTTATTGCTCCAAATTTCATCACAATAAAGGCTTATGGGGAAGGTGGCACAATCGTTGCCCTATAAATGTCTCTGTGTAGATTACATGCTTCTTGCCTGGCTAATCCTGGTAATTGATGAACTTTAGTTATTTTTTTTTCATTTTTTTTTTTGTAATTTGTTTATTAATTAAGATAACACTTATTTTGGGACCTCAACCAAGTAAACACGATTATGTGCTCTGCGGGGTGAGTGTTCAGTGCGCTGACGTTCCCAAAGCAGCGAGCTGGCTGGCTGGCAGGCTGCTGCTGCCAGGGAATGTCTAATAGTCTTCCACTGAGAAGTTTAATTCATTTGCCATAAAGCTAAAAATAAACACAGTCACACTTAATTGGGCTCTGAATGTGAGCATTATTGAGTTGTTGAAAAAAAAGGCAAGACCACAAATTAGAACCAAGCACTCCACATTTAAACAGCTGAAACACTGTGTTGAGCACACGGATTTCAATTTTGTGAGTATTATTTTTTCTTATAAACAGGGGAGATAGAGCTATAAATACTACACCGAAATAATAATGTGGCTTTAAACATTGTGACAAATTTCCAATAGCAGTGGCAAAGCAATCACTATTAATGTATTAATAGCTAATGATAAAGATAAAGTTCTGCAGTACAGTACATTGTACAATACATGTTGTGTTTTCTAATGGGAATAGCATACAAGTAAAACAGTCTGTAAACATTAGCAACGTTCATATCTGTTGAGTATTTGTCATCAGGAAAAAATAAGAGGTCATTGTGAAGTTTATTGTATGAGAGGGTTCAAAAGGTTTTCTCTCTTGGAAGTATTCTATCATGGGTTACAGACCTGGGATGAAACACTTCGGCATCATTCAAGTTTATGATGCAGAGAGACTTTGAGGCAGGACGGGGGAGGGTTAGGATAAGAGAGAGAGAAAAAAAAAAATCAAAAAGATTTCCATAAAAAAAAGTGGAATAAATAAGTGCCTGAGATACAACAATTTGGATTTACATACATTATCCGGGTCTATCTCTTTGGGATATTTTACAGTCCTGATATGCGAGGGGGAGCCGTGAGATAAACTAAATATGACCTATGCTCTGCAGGCTCAGCCAGAAAGAGCAGACGCCTGTAAGAATACTCAAGGAGCAGAGGAAAGGTTGAGAGGATGAGGACAAAAAGCCAGGGGAAGGAAGAAAAATGACACTAAAAGGCAGTCACGAACTGATTGATGCTCTGCTGTATTTGAAGATCAGTGGCAGCCTTGTGGTGGCAAGCACAGAGGTCAGCGAGTGTATGTGTGTCTGAGTGTCTGTGTGTGTGTGTGTGTGTGTGTGTGTGTGTGTGTGTGTGTGTGTGTGTGTGTGTGTGTGTGTGTGTGTGTGTGTGTGTGTGCGTGTGTGTCTAGGCTTGCCTATTAGGGCGTGTGGCTTTCTTTGTCGGTTTCACTGTCTGGATTGTGCGTGCGCACGTGGGTGTGTGTCCAGATTTGCTCTCCCATTCTACCTCTCTTTCTCTCTCTTTCTCCCTCTCTCTCCATTGCAGGAGAAGAGAATCCTCAGTCACTGGGTGGCTGGGGGAAATCAGATGTGAGCAGAGAATAACATGCTCGATTTGGCCCGGGAGTGGAGCCGGGGCTGGAGGAGAGGAGAGCACCATGATGTATCGAGCCGTTTGCCAGTCGGATGGGGCACACGGTGGCGGCCCTCTCTCTGCCTGACAGCAAAATACACATTTTTCACCCAGCAGGAGTACTGGAAGTCCTGTGCATGTCTGTGTGTGTGCATTTGTGTGGTGGGTGGAGGGGAAAGTGTGCATGTTTTAGTACACAAACAAGAGTATTTTATTGCAGGATGTAATTGTGATGTTTACTTTGCATTTGTTGTGAAAATATGAACGTCCATGCATACACCATATGTGTGCATATGTGTTTGTGTGTGTGTGTGTGTGTGTGTGTGTTAACTGGGATTTGCGGAGGTATGAGCAACCCATTGCAGGCACAGCTGTTGCATCGCATGGAGGCATGGAAGCAGGCCGTTTCATCTTGTCACGGCAAACACCCAAGCTTCTGCCTCGAACAAACAATTACACACGAGGAACAAGTGGCTCTAACAAGAATCATTACACTTAGTATGGCCGTGTGTGTGGCCTGAATGTGTGTGTCAACGTGTGCATTTTGTGTGAGCTGCTGTGTATGTCCTGAATTTCTTTGGTGCAGGGGTTCAACTGTGCGTGGGACCCACACACTCAGCAGATTTAACTCTGTTCGCCCTCATCAAAAGACAGAGGACACACAGCTGTGACCAGCAAGAGAAAAACATGGAACTCCTCCAAATACGCCACATTGCTTTCTAACCTCCAACCTCTCACTTCAATTAACTTGCAGTGTGTTTAATGAACTACAGTGAGCTGGCACCGCTTTCAAAAACATGCAATTTTAATTGCTAATATTTGAAGATAGGGAGAGAAATAAATCTGAGGAAAAGTACACAAGTAAAAAAGCATATTTGTAAAGGCAATTGCACAAAATATTATTTCCCTCTTAACTCCCTTTCTAAGCAACAAGGGTTTCGGTTGAAGCCCAAGAACCTGGTATCGTCATCTAGTACCACATATTGGCAGCATACAAGGCAGCCTGAAGGTTTAAGCTCAAAAAACACACACACATACACACACAGACACACACACAAGCACAAGCCTCCATACTAAAGACCTCTTTTCAGCTTGCGTCGAGAGAAGTGGGCTGGGGAGGCCCTTTGATGTGGGAACACCGAGGTCAGAGAGAACAGTCTGTGCAGCGCTGAATTCCATCCCCCACATGAGTTCCCTTTTCACTTTGCTACTGGCTTCGGTTTGTGAAGACTATCTTCAAAACAAGTTTAAAAAAAAAAAGAATTTAGCACAGTCTGAATATGTAGGAGTGCAAAATGGACAAATCCCATGTTTCAGGCTGTGGTCACCACACTCCCCTTAAAAGTCTGCAGTCTGTGTTGGATTTAAGATGTACCCCTTCATACACTTACTGGCCTTTTGTTTCTGGAACCAAGGGAAAAGGTAAAATGTCTAACCAGCACATAAACTAATCTCAAATGTCATGTCTTATTAGACGCACATGGAAGGAAACGTTTGGCTCACTCAGCCTGCCGAGTCAATGAATTTGTCAAAATTTTATGATAATTCATTCAATTACTCTTTAGACATTTAAATGATGTGGGGAGTGAGAGGGGAGGTGATGAGGGTCAGCTGAAGAGAGAAGAGAAGGAGAAGAAGAGGGGGGAGTGAAGGAGGGGGAGGAGAAGAGGGATTGGGGAATAATCCTGCTCTTGATATTACACTCCCTCCAGAGGCCTTTTAAGGGCTCCATATCACAGTGTGAGGCCTCCTAAACTTCGCTCCCCCTACTTACAAACTCAGCAGCCAGCCCGCCCCCCTCTCTCCAAACACCTCTGTTCACGACTTGGTCGCCTTACACACACTGTACAAACACATTTATTGCTGAAGCCATGTGCATAGTAAGTATAGCATAACATATGCATATGTATTCAAAGTATTATTCAGGTTTCAACACAACATTTAAAAAGATTCAACAGTGATGGACACAATTGAATACATATGAATACAGATTCTGACTTTCTTTTTTCTGTTTTTCTCTGTCTCATACACACACACACACACACACTCGCTCCCACATGCACATACAGGCACACACACACACACACACACACACATACACACACACACACACACACTTCCCCTTTCGTTCCTGGGAGAATGACAATAAAAAGGCCCGCCGCTCTTCTCGACCCTTGACCTCTGATCCCTGGAGGTCTCCCACTGCCTGTGCTGGAGGTGGAGGAGGGAGAGACAGAGGGATGGAGGGGTGATAAAAGACGTAGATGTGGTGGGGCCCTGAGAACAGCTCCCTCTGTCAGACCAGCACAGGCTGCATCCTGGGTAAGCTCCCCCTCTAGTGTTCACTGGCCTCTCTCTCTCTCTCTCTCTCTCTCTCTCTCTCTCTCTACTCCCACTACGTTTTCAATCACTGTCCAAATATGTTGTTAATTTAAATACAGATACACAATGTGAATTTAAGTAGAGATACCTGGTACAAAAGATCTGCTTTTATTCAAATGGCATGTGCTACAGGTGCCTACAAGATGCCCCAATGTGCATCACTAGAGCGTATGTCAGTTTGGGTGCAGCTCAAGTGTAATACAGTCAACTTTTAGGTTACTATGTTCCCCATATAATGCATTATTATTCTAACAAAGCTAGGGTTGTTTTTTTATAATCCAGCCAAAATAAACAGAAATAAAAATATTTAAATTTTTCTCTAAATGTTTTTCTATAAAATTTAGCAGAAAACACAATTTCCATTGTCACTCTCAGAATAACAAGCAAGCAATAAGAAAACTACTGATGAATTAATTTCTGACATTCGACACCACACTCTTGGCATACTATTAGCATCCAGTTACAATGATATTTAACGTTTGGTGACGTTGCCCTGGCAGCTTCTTTTTCTCACAGGATCGCCTTTTGCAGTGAGCTCAGTCACAGCATCTGGTCGTTATTGCCTCAAACCAAGCATGGTGTTTCCCACTCACATCTAAGCTATACTAGGTGCCTCCTATTCTAGCTTAGCCACGCCTGAGGGCATGCTAATTACCTTCTCCCTCGCTCTAAATTAACCAACTTTCACTGGGACTCTGTCGCCACTTTCAATCCAGCATTGACAGCAGACGGAGAGGAGGGAGGGAGTGAGAGGGAGGAGCAAAGGGTGAAAATAGAAACAAACTAATAATCTTCTACATTGCCTCCTAAACGAAAGCCACTCTGTCCCTAATGTAGACAAGTCATTTTGTACAAGCCGTTAAAGCCCACTGGGCCAGGCGAGCATGCAGTGCAGGGCCGCCTGTTTCAAAGATCTTTTGCAATCAGTTACACAATGGACCCCCTCATTTTATGCTGCTACATCATAAAAGTGCTCCTTTTGTTACATTTCCCCCCCCCCCCCCCCCAACCCCACCCCGCCCGGCGGGCCCCCCCCCCCACCCAACACCCCACCCCCTCCCCCCCCCCACCCCCCCCCCCCCCCCCCCCCCCCCCCCCCCCCCCCCCCCTTTTCCTTTTCTTCCCCCCCCCCCCCCCCCCTAACTTCTTTTTTTTTTTTTTTTCCCCCCCTCCAAACCCCCCTTTTTTGTAATGATGACAGAGAAAGAGAAATTCCTCTACTCGGTCCTATGACACCATTCTGCTGTCAAGCAGGCGTCTCGGCGGACAGAGAATCAAACATGGCTTCCTGCAGGTGGAACGCCAATGAAGGTCACGGTACAGTCCAAAGAGGAGAGAAGGAGAGAAGCACGGAAGGAGGGAGAGAAAGAAAGACAGAGGGAGGGAGGGAGGTAGCTTTTCCTGTGCAAATTAAGTCATCTGCTGATAAAAAGGTTTAAAAAAACACTTTCATTCAGCTTTCATTCCATCATACTTCATGTGTTATTCAACCATTTGCTTTTTACATAGCAGACATTTCTAAATTTCAAACTGTTTGCCAGTGCTCCACATAATGGCGATTCCTCTAATCTTGCACTTTAAGAGATTGATTTTTTATATAGTTGTGTATGCCCTCACAACCTCCATTTTACCTATGGTTGTTTTGGTTTCTGTTTTAATTTCCATTATTTTTGTCTCCCTGCTTCCAGCTGTTCGGGAGTTTGTCTGTGCCTGCCTTTGTGAAGCCATCTCTCAGAGAGGGTGCATTTAATCAGGTCGAATCCCTGCAGCCCACCCCAAGCCCTGCTTCTCACCGGACCCCTCAATGAGAACATTGTACCAAAATAAAACACATGTCAATCAAGAGCCAAATATTCACGTCAGCCAGTCAGCATTCAGCTGCAGTCCCTGTTACGTCCCAACACATTCTCCGAATGTTAACACAGTTTGATGAATTCTTCAGTCTGTTTCCAGTAGTTATACTTGAGTGCTCAGCATGGAAAATGGAGCTCATGCATTGATGTAAACCAATGACTCCCTGTGTGTGCCAAAACTACCTGTTGTACATCAATGAGTACAACTTACAACTTACAAAAATGATGATATTATACACATAAAAGTAATCAAGGTAAATAATTACATTAGATAGATAAATATTGAAAATAAACAATGCAATATGCTAAAAAAAAATTAAGAAAAGAAGTATTATCAATCATCTCATGGTAATGGTAAGAGAGAGCTCTTTTGTTGGATGTGAAGCATGTTTTAATCTCTGCTTTTGTGGCGTCTGTGTCTGAGTTAGGGCCCTTATTGTACAGCCAGGTCGGTCAGTTGAGGGACTAATGCAGTGAGATTTGACAGGGTGAAGATGTCACTGATAGTTTCTAGCATGAGAACATAGACTTCAATAGTCCATAATCCTCCAGCTACAAGCCTCACCCCCTTCTGTAATGGCTTTTCTGACCACTCGGCTTAGGCCAACACAAAAGTCATGGAAATGTGTACATGGAGGTACAAAGACACCTCAAATACGCAGGACTGTGGCGTGGCTCTTTGTGGTGCGATTTTACCTCAGGTCTAGAAATAAGTCCTTACCTGTGTTGTATTTCCACTTCCCTTTTCTACCAAAGACAATAATAATGTTAAAAAATGCATGTGCAAGGCACGTTTCACAGCTCGCACTGATGTAAACGGAGCATGTCGCCTGACTCAAAGAAACTCAAAGAAAAACACCAAAACACAGGAGAAGCCATCAAAAGCAATAATTACATGCAGAGTCAGGGAGGAGCTAGTATGAACCAATAATCACAACCAGCACTGACGCTAGAATCTGATTAAACTGCTAATGACCTGTCACTCAAGAGCGGGGCAGATGTTTATAGATGCCCAGTACCAACCGCACAGCTCATCAGTCAGAGTCAAAGCCTTGGCAGCCATGTCACCTACCACACCCACTCACTTAGCATTGCCACCGAGCAGCACTGGATGAAACTCGAAGGCAGCAGTTCCTTTCAGGTTACTGATGGAGGATGTTGAGTGGTTGCCATGCACTTTCACACAATCAGAGGAGAGGGCAGCTGTGTGTTTATTTATGTATTAGTTGTTCCATTCTCACTGTCTTGCTTTGGCCACTGTGAAACACCACCGCCACCTTTACCGAGCCATTGCCCCTTCTCTTCCCCCATTTGTGATGTGGAAGCAGCCATTTTCTTGTGGTGACTTCCTCAGCTTTCACCCTGACGCGTGACACTCATGACAAATTGGGTGTGGAAGTGAAGGTGATGGGCTGTGAAAGCAATGGCCCTGCCCCCACTATACACACTGTAGACACATACACGAAGGCAACCAGACACACAAATACACGGTATCGTTCGTGTGTGTGTACTGTGTACGCAATTTCACACACAACACTCTTAGCCACTCAGCCCTGGCCTCAGACAAAGCAAAGGGTTTGTGCTGCAAACAGGGTGGTGACCTGGATGTAAAACACGCAAAGAAAAGAAAACAGGAAATGGAAATCGTGACTTCCTTCAAATCCCAACTTTGACTCCAACATGTGTTACTCTACACGACCTGCAATACGGCTCTTTGAGGCATGCTCATATTTTCGCATCATTTTGTATTTCTTTAATAAAGAAGATCCAGAAAATTGACTTTTTTTTCCACATTTGAGGTTTTCTCTGGTTAATGTGGAATAGTTAGATTTTAGCATTTGCATTATGCAACAACATCCCCCTGACTACTATTATTTTCAAATCATTCATAAACCAATTAATATCCTCACATTACCCACCTTTACGGTGAAAAATCAAGTAATTTCAACCAGGGGGGAAATTATTATACTGAATTGTATTGCAATTATCATAACATTACACTAATTCCCATAGACGTATTTAAATTATATGGTTGGTTGATTGCATGATGAATTAAAGAGCCATTTTTTTCTCACTGAGAGCCTCATCCAACAGCGATCAGGATGGGGGCTCTAAGGCACATTCAAGAGCAGACAGGCCGGAACAAGTCTAACCTATTATAGAAGTCATATTATTATCATCATCACCTCCAGGGACTTAGTCCAACCTGTAACCTCAGCCTGATCCACAAGTGCTTAAGGAACATACCATTACCATAGTAATGTAACAAGATGTTACTTGATGTTATACAACTCAATTTTCTACACTCACCTTAAGTTGTTTTAATTAAGCCTGCTAAAATGTGACATCTCCAGCTGAGAGTTGGCCATGAGTTTGCTTTTCTGAATCACGTGAAAGAATAGGCTAACCCGGACCCAGTCCCATGACCAATAAAACCTTTATCTTTTTAAGCCTCAGGGCAACATTAAAAACACAGAAATCCATGATAAATATTTGTCTAAATGTGATTTAAATGTTCAGAGGTTCACAATAGAGATGATACAAACCAAGAAA